>NC_077233.1:35074860-35134860 GCF_027887165.1 Monodelphis domestica | reverse complement strand
TTGTGGCAGGGAAAATAGCCAGCTGGTTATTGTAATAATTGATATGTGAGGTGATTAAGATCAGCAACAGGGTGGTGGCGGCATTAGAGGTGAGAAGGAGACCTCTTAAAGAGATCTGAAAGAAAAAGGAGTGGAAATAAAAAGAAGGCAGGAGATCTGGCATAATGGAATGGCATTTTCATCTTTATCCCAAAGACAGAAGACTAGTACATGATAGAATTTCTGTTCTAGTCATTTGACCTAGCTATGTGACTGTGAGCAAGTCCATCTCTGTTGACCTCAATTTCCTCATCTGTAAAATAATAATAGCACTCACCTATCTGGGCTTTTGACACAATAAAATGTGATTAGATTCATAATGCTCTATAAATGCAAACAATAAAAAGCTACATAAATGCTAGCTATTAATAAGAACTTTATTGGAGAAACTTGTTGCAAAGGAGGTATGGCTTGAGTCAACCTTGAAGAATGGATTGGGTTTCATCAGATGGAGATGGAGAAGGGAGGGCCTTGCAGAAGAAGATAACTTTGTGTGCCAAAGCCCTGAGGTGGTAACATGCTAAGAGTGTGTGTGTGTGGAGTCCGGTTTGACTAAAGTTTAAGAAAGTGGTGGGAAAAGAAGGCTGTGAAAGTAGGTGAAAATGATATTGTGAAGGTCACAAAATGTCAGACTGAGGAATTTTGGACTGGATTCAATAGCCAATGTTTGGAGCTTTCTGAGCAAGGGTGTGAAATGATCAGACCTGCACTTCTGAAAGACGAATCTGGCAACTGTGGTATAAGATGAATTGGAGGAGGCTGAGACTGGAAGCAGAAAAACAATGATTTTGAGCTGCAAGGGCCCTTAGCATCTGACCCCTTCATTTTAGGGTTGAGGAAATAAAATCAAGGAAGAGATGTGACTTGTACACTTCATCCATGTAGAAAGTGGCACGGAAAGGATTTGAATCACAGCCTTCAGCCTTAAGAGTCTGTGTTCTTTTACCATGCCCTGCTGCAGCCCAGTTAGGAGATCCTTGGAATAATCCAGATGTGAGCTGACAAGAGCTGGATGAGGGGTTGGCAGTGTGAATGGACTGGAGCAGATGTTGATGCAACATCAAGACTGGGCGAAAAGTGAAAAATGTAGTCAGAAATTCAGATGTTTCTAATCACATAGCAGCAGGTAAATGAAATATTAGGAGTTTCCCCTTTAATCCAGATGGCATATAGACATAAATAATAATGATTCCTCAATAGTACTTTAAATCTTACAAAATATTTTCCTTATAGAACCCCCTGTGAGGTACAAAGAATGAACATTATTATTCTCATTTTGTAAAATGAAACTCTGTAGAGAAAATATTTTCCTCCTGCTAACTTAGCTCCTATGTTAGAACTGGTCCTTTCCTGGTCTCGACCTCTTCCTGCTTTGTAGCACTGACTCTGTCAAATAAAAGTCCGACATTCACACAGCAATGATGTGCAGGGCACAAAACAGTCCAGGGAAAGATACGAGTATTCAATACTACATGTTCTATACCCTCATGGAGCTTATAGTCAAAGTGGAGAACATGATACATAAACAATTAATATAATTATGCAATATATTAGTACATATTATACTATAACATGCTATTTTATGTTATATATAAAATGGGATATTAGCACATAAAAACAGTAAAAACAATTTTCTTTTTTTTTTTTTTAGGGCCAAGTTGGAAAGGGTATTCACAACTGGGGAGATCAGGGAAATTTTCATGAAAACGGTAGCTTTTGAATTGGACTTTAAAGGATGGAAGGGATTTCATCTGGCAAAAGAGGGGTGAGGAAAAACTATTCCAGGCCTAGGGAAGCAGGTTAGCAAAGGTAAAGCCAGATTATGGCTAGCATTCAAACTGAAGTATAGGGAAATATGGAGGGGTATAATGCGTAAAAAGGCAAGAAAGGTTCTGAAATATGTTCTCCGTATTTGCCCAGTAATGGAAGATTTGGAAGGGCTTTGAATGTAAAGCTAAGGAGTTTGAACTTTAGGCAATAGAGAACTATTGACTTTTGATGAAGGGTGAGTTGAAGGAGAGGAGAGTCAAGTGGGAAATATTTTAGAGGTCTTATGCTAGGGGAGTGGGCCATGAGCAGATGGAAAAAAACATGGAAGAGATCAGAGGTAGAATGTTCAGGACTTAGCAACTAATTGAACCAATAGGAATATGGAACATTTTTTTTTCAAAATTGTCATTCTTTAGCAAAATCAATCAATAAACACGTATGAATTATCTAGTATGAGCCAGGCACTGTACGCGGTGCTAGAGATACAAATACAAAGACTAGATTAACCTTTACTCTCAAGGAGCTTGTTGCTCTCAAGAATAAAATCCAGAGGGGCGGGGAGTGGGATTGGAGGAGGGCAGAAAAAGAACATGAATCTTGTAACCATGGAAAAATATTCTAAATTAATTAAATAAAAATTTCAGAAAAAAAGAAATATAATAAGGGCAGTGAATTGGGTGGAAGGGAAGAGGAAAGTGATCTTGTTTTTTTTTACTTCGTTTTTGTCCTTCCTTAGATTAATCTATGTGACAAACTAGGGAGGATCTTAGGAGCAAAACGGGCTCTCTAGACCCAACCTGCACACTATGGAGGGCTCCCACTTAGGGATCAAGTACTGGGGCACCTCTGGGGTTTCTTTGGCAATACCTGTGAAATGGGTTTGGGGGGCATAGTGTACTAGTATTATAAAGAATATCTTGTCCTAAGTTAAAAAATTGTCTGGAACAGTGAACTCCAAATCAACACCAGACCCAGGAAATCAAAAGAAGAGACATCATTGTATGTTGGGGACACTGTTTCCCTTAGCCAGATATTGTAACTCTCACCTGTAAGCTTACCCACATCAGGGAGAAGCTGCCTAGTCACTTCATTTAGCACATAAGGAATAAAATGAAAAAGCCCTAACGCTAATAACAGAGACCAAGAACAGAACCTTGAGGAATATTATTCTTATGGTGTCTGGAAAGTACTAAGAGCTACTAAAGGAATAGAGAAGAAGGTGGTAAAGAGAGAGCTAGAGAAGTGGAACATGGGATATCTTAGAAACCAAGGGAAGGGAGGAAAAATTAGAGAGGTTGATTTATATTAAGAGCTGACCATGGGCTAGGTACTGTATTAAACGCTGGCCAAAAAGAGGACAAAGAGGATGCGGTTCTAGATTGAACACATTATTTCTCTAGATTAATCAATCATTGTGAAACTCTTGCAGACCATAATTGTGATCATTACTCTACATAAGGAGACTTTGCTCAACTCTGCCTCACTTAAATCCAATTTATGTGCAGGTCATAAGATCCAATCCATGCCATTATATCATTTTGCATTTAACTATTTTACTATCTCATGATTTTGCACCTCCACACAAAATGTTCGTACAGCTATTTGTGCCTGACTTGTGGTAGAGACTTCTCAGCTCATATTGGTCTGGACAGCCAATGTATAGCCTGTTGTACATTGCCCCAGACGTTGTGATGTCATTTCGGTTTTCTTTAAGTATGAAGAAAAACAATGAAAATAACCAACATAGTGAGATCCAGAGGCCATCTGTGGCCTGAATAGGTGTCTGTTTCATCTACTCTCTCAATATATGTCTGCTGTGGGAGATGGGGATGGGGAAGAACTAGAGAAAGGCAAAATTTAGACATGATAACCTTAAAAGTACTAATGATAGAAATTGAATGTGACTATTGCATTCAAAATGACAAAAACCAGCCAAGTATTTTTCAAGTATCCACGTGTGTTTAGCACAGTCAGAATAAGACCTTCAGAAAACAACAAGCCAAAACACTTGTGACTCTCTTAACTCTTCACATCCCTGAAAGTAACCCTTGAGAAATGCCATGCTCAAGTTAAAATATCCATTCCAGTCCTTCGAGTATTTATTTTAGCCTGATAGGAACCAATCTTTTTTGAAGCTGATTTTCTCAGGATAATGCAATCCTTTTCAAAGACTACTTGATTCTTTTGCCATTTGCCCACCCAGTTTCTGCCATCAGATTCTTTCGTGTGCTTAATTCTTTAAATACATCTCCTTTACTTATATATGGCATAGGGCATAATGAGATGCAGTTAGTAGTGCTTCTATTTTCCACTCATGCTGAACTGATTCTTGACATCTATTCATGCCGAAACAATGCATGCTTTCAGTTTGGATAGCACGTATTTCCTCTCGTTTGGGCCAGATGGAAACAAAGTGAATGGTTAAGGATCTGTTGAAGTTGCATATAGACACAGTGACAGAGCACTTTAAAAATTATTTTAGATTTGCTATATGCTATCAATTGAGATTGAGAGTATTGATCCAAACTGATTGCAGAGGGCCAAAATAAAGTGGAAGGGTAATTGACTGTCATGTCCTCAATCGATCCAGCACCACACTTCATAGGCACTAAAATTATCCTCAAGTACTTTGGTTTATCATTCCTAATAAATATAGAAATTGAGTAATCAAAATGACTTACCTTCTCAAGTTGAACAGAAAGCTTTTAAGGAAGTGTCTGAATTTAAGTAAGTTGATGTTCTGTGTTTAGTTCTTAATCAAACCCCAAACATTCTGGCTGACAGGTTTAGAGGGGAAGTCTGCTTTTAAAAAAAATAGATTTTCAGGCTTAAATCAAATGTAACACATTCAAAGGAAAAATGCTTTCTATTTCGGGGTACTATTAAGAATGTGGAGTTTAGAACGAAGAGTTCCTAAAGATCTGAGCTACCCGTCTCTTCTAAACCAGTCTTCTTGCTGTTCCTTATATGCAACATTCCATTCCTAATTCCCCACAATGAACCCCCACCTCTCCTCTGCCTCTGAGAACCTCTGACCTCCTTCAAAATTCTGTCCAAGCATCACCTCTTACATGAGGCCTTCTTCATCTCTCAACTATTTCCTCTCCCCCCTAAGAATTACCTTGCATTTACTTTGCATATTTTATCTATTTTTGTTGGTATTCCAAAGGTTGTCATGCAGGTTCCTTCACATGTATGTGTTGTTTTCATCTGATGAAACACAAGTTCCTTGAAGGCAGGCACTGATTCAGGTTCGGTTTTTATCCCTAGTATCTTGTATGGTGCATGGTACATAGTAGACATTAATAGATGAATCTGTTGTAGTAGCATGGTTTCCTCCAAACAGTAGGATCACAGAATAATAAACATAGAGACAGAAGGGATTCATGGGGCCCTCTAATCCAATCCCCCTTTTAATAGATTAGGAAAGTTAGCCCCAAAGAAGAGAGCAGACTAACTTCTCTTGATAATTCTTGTATTCTTTCTTCCATCTTTTCACTCAGCTAAAACTATTTGCTCCAAAATTACCAATGATCTCTTAATCCAAAGGTTAAGTCATCCGATGCCATGATCTCTTCTCAGACTTCATCTTTCTTGTCTTCTCTACAGCATTTGATATATTAGCCATAGCCCGCTATGGGGTCCTAGCTCCTCATTGGGTTTTGTGACAGTGTTCTGTCATGAGTCTTTTCCTATCTGTCTAGCCTCTATCAGTTTTTTTTTTGCTGGATCATTTTCTATATCCCTTCCCTTACACATGAATGTACCTCCAGGGACTTCTTTCCTAAAACTCTCTCATCAGTTATCATGAGTTCATACATCATTTCTATATAAAGGATTCCCAGGTCTATATATCTGACCTTAGACTCTCTCCTGATCTACAATCTCATACCCCCATCTGGCTATTGGATATTTCCAATCAAATGTCCCCAAGGCATTTTAAACTCAACATATTCAAAACAAAATTGTTCATCCCTCTCCACTTTCTCACATTCCTGTTTCTATTGAAGGTCATCATCACAAGTCATCCAGATTAGTAGCACCATAATCATTCTCAGCTTTCCACTCTCACGCCCCTCCAGGTCCAATCATTGGCCCAGCTTTGTCAGTTCTATCTCCTACAACATCTCTCACATCTCTTCTCTTCACTCATGTGGGTGTCACCTTGGTCCTGACCCTCCTCACTTATGGTCTGAATTGTTGTAATAGCTTCTGAACTCATCTTTCACTTCTAGTCTCTTCTTTCATTCTGTACATAATTGTCAAATTTATATTCCCAAAGTTCCAATTTAACTATGTCACTCCTCTGCTCAAGAAATTCCAGTGGCTCTCAGTTGCCTCAACAATAAAATAAAGATTTCTCTGTGTATCATTTAAACCCCTTTACATTCTGGCTTCAGCCTATCTTTTCAGGCTTACTGAACATTATCCCTTCTCATTCTCTAACTTCTAATGAAAATGGCTTATTTGGTGTTCCTTGTATACCACATTCCTATCTCTCATCTCCATGCTTTTTCCAGGTTATCCACCATCCCTGGAAAGAATTCTCCCCTCAATTCCATCATAGAATCCCTAGTTTCCCCAAGGTTCAGCTCAAGTACTACCTCTTAAATGAGTTCTATCCTGATGCCCTCAATTCCTTGTGTTATCTCCTAGGAAATTATTTTGTATCTACATTATGTGTACCTTTCTTGTTCTTTCTCTCTCTCTTTGTGTGTGTATGTGTGTGTGTGTGTATGTGTGTGTGTATGTATGTATGTAAATATCTATCTCTAGCTAGCTAGCTAGCTATCTGTCTGGCTGACTCTCACTATCTATCTATCTATCTATCTATCTATCTATCTATCTATCTATCTATCTATCTATCTATCTATCTATTCCCTGTGTCATCTAACTCTGAAAAATACTTTTTTATCTTATCATTCCTAGAGTCAAGTCTCTATGAAACTTCCCAACCTCTACCACCATCATCACCACCATGCTATTATGATCTAGTTCCTCCCTGTTTCCAACTTTCCTTTATATATAGTCACTTCCAGAATATAATAAGGGTCCATATTGCTTGTATTTGTGTTCTCAAAACTTTACATAATTCTTGGAATATAGTAAGTGTTTAATAAATGTTCTATCATTTGTCTATCATCTATCTAATTATTTATTATCTATTTCATCTCTCTCTGTCTCTGTCTCTGTCTCTGTCTCTCTGTCTCCTCTCTCTGTCTCTCTCTGTCTCTCTGTCTATCTCTCTCTCCCTGTTTCTCTGTCTCTGTCTGTCTGTCTGTATGTCTCTCTCTCTTTCTCTCTCTCATTTCCTCCCACCACCACCCCCAGACAATGTAAGCTTCCTGAGGTCAAGTATTATTTCATTTTTTTCTTTGTATCCCTGTATCTGGCTTATTACCTAACATAGTGGGTACTTAATGCCAATTGAAAGAATGGACTAACTGCCTAAGGATACACAGATAGTGACAACGGTCAAGATTGTGGATCTAGATCTGGGGCTCTTCTCTACCATATCATTTTACTTAGGAAAGCAAAAATGTATATGTGAAACCTCCATTGTCCAATCAGATGACTGGTGTAAGGTTCTTAGCCAAGTGATTTACCAGTGAGAAAATGGAGGATGAGATGAAATCCAACACAGTCCTAAGGGCTGTCCAAAAGTGGAAAGGCTTCATTAGAAGCATGGAATCCCTCGTCAATGAAAGGCTTTAAGCAGAGACAGGATGACCATTTGTTGGGTATGTTATAGTTGTGAGTTAGACTATGTCTCTTATTATTCCAAGTTTTGTGATCCTGAAAAGTATAGGAGAAAGGACAAAACAGCCTATATCAAGGATTAGACAAGAAGTACTACCCCCACCTGGAAATGCATTATGGGAAGGAATTTCAGTAGTTCTATGACTTGTGACTTTTTAAATTTTAAAATTTGGTTATTTGTTATATTAAAATACCCAGGTAACTCCTTCCCTCTTTCTCCTGTCCCCATTAGAGATGATATCATTTGACAAAAAGATATATGTATATATAAAACTACATCTTGCTTATTTCTATTTATCAGTTCTTTCTTTGAATGTAGACATACACAAGTAATTTTTCAAACAATTTTTCTGTTGCTGTATATAATGTTGTCTTGATTCTGCTCATCTCGCTCTTTAGAAATTCATTTAGACCTGTCTATTAAAAAATTAACTCTTTTGCCATTTCTTAGGCACAGTAGTATTCTGTCACAATCATATACCACAACTTCTTTAGATGTCCCCCAATTGATGGGCATCCCTTCAACTTCCAGTTCTTTGCCAACACAAAGAAAGCTGTTATAAATATTTTAGAATATATAGGTTCTTTTTTCACCTGAGAACCTTAGAAAATAAACCTAAGAGTGCTATTGCTGTGTCAAAATGTATATACAGTTTTGTAGATTTTGAGGCATAATTCTATTGTTCTTCAAAATAATTGGATTAGTACACAGTTCTATCAACAATTTATTCGTGTCCCCATTTTTTCACATTCCCTTCCTTAATTATAGTTTGGTAGTGTTTTGAAAATTACATGGTATTTTTGGATGATTTATGAAAGAAATATCCTCAAAGAAAAAAAGGGAAACATTTTTCCTCCATTACCATCTCTTTCTTCTCTTCTCAGATACTGGGATCAGAGGACTAATGTAAAACAACACATAGACTGTTAAATTTCTAATCATGGATATTCTTGGGTTTTTCTAAAGGTCTTATATGTCTTAAAGTACTTAATTTGTCATTTTGACTTTTTATCATTTTAGCCAATATGATAGATGTGAGATGATATTGCAGAAATGTTTGATAAGCATCTCATCTCATCCCACTTAGGCCCAATTGGCATTCTTCTTTCAAGTTCATTTAGAGAATGAACTGCACTACCTATACATTGAACCATCCAAACAACCAATAGATCCATAGAAATTCCAAATGCTGAAGCCTGGGCCATTCCATCTGCCATGGGAACACCTCAGTTTTTTAAGACTTTATTGTTGGGTACAGCTAGGTTGCTCAATGGACAGAGAACCAGGTCTGGAGATGGGAGGTCTTAGGTTCAAATCTGGCCTCAGACACTTCCTAGCTGTGTGACCCTGGGCAAGTCCCTTAACTCTCATTTCATAGCCCTTACCACTCTTCTGCCTTAGAACCAATATACAGTATTGATTCTAAGATAGAAGTTAAAGGTTTTGAAAAAGGTCTTTATTGTCATGATATTGTGGAAGAACTCCTATAGATAAGTTAATTGTGGTTATCAAATTTTAGCCAAATAACTAAAATTTATCTTTATTTTCTTTAATTTTAAAATTTTCATTTTAAGGTGTTTTATTGATGCGTTTTGTTTCCACATCATATTTCTTCCCAAGTACATCTTTCCCCCATTCCAGTAAGCTTTTTCTTATAATAAAAAAAGAAAGAAAGGAAGAAAGGAAGAAAGAAAGAAAGAAAGAAAGAAAGAAAGAAAGAAAGAAAGAAAGAAAGAAAGAAAGAAAGAAAGAAAGAAAGAAAGAAAGAAAGAAAGAAAGAAAGAAAGAAAGAAAGAAAGAAAGAAAGAAAGAAAGAAAGAAAGAAAGAAAGAAAGAAAGAAAGAAAGAAAGAAAGAAAGAAAGAAAGGAGGGAGGGAGGGAGGAAGGGAAGGAAGGAAGGAAGGAAGGAAGGAAGGAAGGAAGGAAGAAAGAAAGAAAGAAAGAAAGAAAGAAAGAAAGAAAGAAAGAAAGAAAGAAAGAAAGAAAGAAAGAAAGAAAGAAAGAAAGAAAGAAAGAAAGAAAGAAAGAAAGAAAGAAAGTAAGAAAGAAAGTGTTCAGCAAAACCAACTACCACACTGATGGAGTTTGCCAAGATATCTAATATTTGACATTTGTCATTCCACTCTTCTCCAGTAAAACAAGGAAGATGTCTTTTTGTTGTGACTCTGTAAGGTCAAGGTCAGACATTATAATTACACAGCTTTGTTTTATTTTTGTTCTTGTTCTCTCTATTAGTATTGTTGCTGGCCTATTACTCTCCTGCTTCTGCTTACTTTTCTCATCACTGGCTCATTTAAGTCTTCCTCTAAATTCTTCATATTTATTATTTCTTATGGTACAGTAGTATTCCATTATGTTTACGTACTACAATTTGTTTAGCCATTTACTGATTGATTCAAGACTAACTTCGTCTCCAGTCTTTTGCCAGCACAAGGAGTATTGACGTGAGTATTTTGGTATAAATGGGCTTTTCTTTTTCTTTGACTTCCTTAGGGTATAAACCTAGACCTGGAATCTGGGTGAAAGTTGTATTTATTACATTTTCATGCTTTATCCTTCCATAAAAATCCATTTCTTTAAAAAAAATAATACTTTTGGAAATGGAAGGGGGGAAGTTAGAGACAAAAGTAAGCTTGGGAAAGTTGTGTCCTTCTGAGAGCAAAAGAAGTCTCTAATTTGCATTTTTGCTTTGCTTCTCCCCTCAGTGACTGACTAGGGAAATACTTTAAGAAGTACTAAACATTTTTAAAAACCCAATAGTATCTATGATTAAAAACCCAATAGCATATCAATTGTTCAGTTCTACATTAGTCAGCTGATCCAAATATCTGAAAGGAGTGATAAGTGATGGGAATGGAGGTAAAATGTTGCTCTTTTTTCCTTTGGTGCTATTTGTTTCATAAATCATCCAGCATTATGAAATTGTGTACCATGTAATTTTCCAAACATTACTAAGCCATAGTTAAGGTTTTGTTGATATGCTTGACGTCACTGGTCAGAGTAGATTGAACTGAGTAATAGTGGCTGGCTTGCTTCCTTTTCAGACGGGCCCAGATGGTGGTCTGTGGGAATTATTGGACGGCTCCATCTCCTATGAGAAGGGCTGTTTTGGGCACTGATCTTTCTTAGCACAGCATCTGAGGGAGTAAGATGATGTTGACATTAAATTTCAAGCTGACTGTTATCCCACTGCTTGGCTGACTAGCAAATGTCTCAGAGGGGCTTAATCCCCAATAAACTGTGGCCAAGTTGGAGGGGCAGGTCAGCGTTCTGTAGGATAGGAGTAAAGGGAAGTTTGCCACATTGAGGAGACTTATCTCTGCTTTTATCATCAAGCTTCACAGTTCATGTCTCCTAGATGCTGTGCTCATTAGTCAGCATGAGAAAAAAAGGGGGGGGCATATTGATATGATTACAGAGTGTGAGCCAGCAATTATCATCAGAGAGCACAATTGAAAACACATTTTATTTAAATATTTATCTTGGTGAATTGAGGTTTTATAATTTGTAGTGCTTCTAGTTAAACTGGTGGTTTGGGAAGCACTGAGTCCTCATTTTTGGTTCTCCCAATGACATAGCCCGCGATGAGGAGTTAAGCCTGCTCTGACTCAATTTTGCCATCCATAAAATAGGGACAGGGGAAATCTGTATTATTTACAAAATCCATAGAGATTTCAAGGATATGAACAGGATTAAATTTAAGAATATGAGTTTTGTGGATAGAAATGGACTTACCCTATTTTTTAAAGCTTATGTAAATTGTGGGACAACATTGGTTAAAAGAACTGTAAATACTCCCAAATGACCAGACTCTTCCATGATGAATGTAAATTTGCCACAGACCCATGTATCAAGCTTTGCATGCTTTTCAAGAGGAAGAAGTAACCCTGTAAATGCAATTGGTCTTGTATTTTACTTATTTTTTGAGAGGCAACATGGCACAGGGACTTTTGGATGAGATTTTTAGTGATGGGGTTCTTAGCTTGTCTCTGACCCATTCTGATTGTGTGACTCTGGGAAAGGCATTTTACTCCATCGAGGTCCTAAGCAATTCTACAACACTCTAAATTGAAGAATATAGGAGTGCCCAAACCTCACTTGCAGAGGGACCTTCCTCATTAGGAATTTTCTACAGTGATGACATCACAAATTGATTCCTATCCCACTGAATTTTCTGCTTTAGCAGAATTATATCTGCTAATTCAATCAACCCACAAGCATTTCTTAAGTACTTGCTTGATGCTGGACACTGTACCCGGTGATCCAAATATAAAGACACAAATGAAATAGTCCTTGCCTTCAAGGAGTTTCTATTCTGTCGAATAGAACATAGACAACAAGTACCCATAGAAGTATGGGTAAAAGTAACACAAGGTCATTTTAAGAGAGTGGAACAAGCAGCACATTCCTTCTTTACCAAAACCAAATGCTCCCATTATTATCCTATTGCTTAAAAGCACAAATATTGCTATTTATTTCTGAACATTAGAAAAGGCTTCTTATAAAATGAGATGCTTTACCTAAGCTGAAAAGGAAAACTGGGGATTCTAAAAAGTAGATGTAAGAGAGTACATTTAGTAAATCACCTTTGGTCAGATCTATACGGTATTTCCCTGTTATCCCTGTTACCAAGGGAAACTGAGACTAGTCGATTGCTTGACTGAGCCAGAGTCCTGCTAACATCCAGCAACCATATTAAATCTTCCACCACTGGGCCAAATAAAGAGACAAGTTGGAATCAGAGCCAGTCAATCAGTGTGAAGGGCCCCGAAAGGCCCCTGAACTTCTGCATTGGGTGCCATGGTGACACCCAGTCTCTCTCTACTCCCATCAAAAAAGTAACTACTTTTACTACCTATATTTAGTAGATTGACTTCCTGTACTATTGATAACAGTATTGTATTTCAGAGTTTTGGGGTATATGTATTTCCCTCATTACCTAGAATATGGCATACATATTTATTCAAAATCACTAATGCATTAGTTGCTAGATCACAATGTGCTTCTAGCACTATATTCATTTGTCGGCATGAAAAAAAAGGAACAGTACATAGAACACATTGATATAGCTCTGTAGTGTGAGCCAGCAATTATCATCAGAGAGCACAATTGAAAGCATATCTTCTTTTTTTTTAAATAATATTTTATTTGATCATTTCCAAGCATTATTCATTAAAGACAAAGATCATTTTCTTTTCCTCCCCCCCAACCCCCATAGCCAATGCGTGATTCCACTGGGTGTCACATGTGTTCTTGATTCGAACCCATTGCCATGTTGTCAATATTTGCATTAGAGTTTCGTTTAGAGTCTCTCCTCTGTCATGTCCCCTCAACCTCTGTATTCAGGCAGTTGCTTTTCCTCGGTGTTTCCACTCCCATAGTTTATCCTTTGCTTATACATAGTGTTTTTTCTCCTAGATCCCTGCAGATTGTTCAGGGACATTACACCGCCACTAATGGAGAAGTCCATTATGTTCGATTATACCACAGTGTGTTTGTCTCTGTGTACAATGTTCTCCTGGTTCTACTCCTCTCGCTCTGCATCACTTCCTGGAGGTTGTTCCAGTCTCCATGGAATTCCTCCACTTTATTATTCCTTTGAGCACAATAGTATTCCATCACCAACATATACCACAATTTGCTCAGCCATTCCCCAATTGATGGGCATCCCCTCGTTTTCCAGTTTTTGGCCACCACAAAGAGCGCAGCTATGAATATTTTTGTACAAGTCTTTGTGTCCATTATCTCTTTGGGGTACAGACCCAGTAGTGCTATGGCTGGGTCAAAGGGTAGATATTCTTTTGTCGCCCTTTGAGCATAGTTCCAAATTGCCCTCCAGAAGGGTTGGATCAGTTCACAACTCCACCAGCAATGCATTAATGTCCCTACTTTGCCACATCCCCTCCAACATTCATTACTTTCCTTTGCTATCATGCTAGCCAGTCTGCTTGGTGTGAGGTGATACCTCAGAGTTGTTTTGATTTGCATCTCTCTGATTATAAGAGATTTAGAACACTTCTTCATGTGCTTATTAATAGTTTTGATTTCTTTATCTGAGAAATGCCTATCCATGTCCCTTGCCCATTTATCAGTTGGAGAATGGCTTGGTTTTTTGTACAGTTGATTTAGCTCTTTATAAATTTGAGTAATTAAACCTTTGTCAGAGGTTTCTATGAAGATTTTTTCCCAATTTGTTGTTTCCCTTCTGATTTTAGTTACATTGGTTTTGTTTGTACAAAAGCTTTTAATTTGATGTAGTCGAAATTATTTATTTTACATTTTGTGATTCTTTCTATGTCTTGCTTGGTTTTAAAGTCTTTCCCCTCCCAAAGGTCTGACATGTATACTATTCTGTGTTTACCCAATTTACTTATGGTTTCCTTCTTTATGTTTAAGTCATTCACCCATTTTGAATTTATTTTGGTGTAGGGTGTGAGGTGCTGATCTATTCCTAATCTCTCCCATACTGTCTTCCAATTTTCCCAGCAGTTTTTATCGAATAGTGGATTTTTGTCCCAAAAGCTGGGATCTTTGGGTTTATCGTATACTGTCTTGCTGAGGTCGCTTTCCCCCAGTCTATTCCACTGATCTTCCTTCCTGTTTCTTAGACAGTACCAAATTGTTTTGATGACTGCTGCTTTGTAATATAGTTTAAGGTCTGGGACTGCAAGGCCCCCATCATATGTGGTTTTTTTTTCATTATTTCCCTGGATATCCTTGATCTTTTGTTATCCCAAATGAATTTTGTTATGTTTTTTTCTAAATCAGTAAAGAAATATTTTGGGAGTTCAATGGATATGGCACTAAATAGATAAATAAGTTTGGGTAGGATGGTCATTTTTATTATATTGGCTCATCCTATCCATGAGCAGTTAATGTTTTTCTGATTGTTCAAGTCTAGTTTTAGTTGTGTGGAGAGTGTTTTGTAGTTGTGTTCATATAGTTCCTGTGTTTGTCTCGGGAGGTAGATTCCTAGGTATTTTATTTTGTCTAAGGTGATTTTGAATGGGATTTCTCTTTCTAGTTCTTGCTGCTGAGCTGTGTTGGAGATATATAGAAAAGCTGATGACTTATGTGGGTTTATTTTGTATCCTGCAACTTTGCTAAAGTTGTTGATTATTTCAATTAGCTTTTTGGTTGAATCTCTAGGATTCTTTAATAGACCATCATGTCATCTGCAAAGAGTGATAACTTGGTCTCCTCCTTGCCTATTTTGATGTCTTCAATTTCTTTTTCTTCTCTAATTGCTACTGCTGTGTTTCTAGTACAATGTCAAATAGTAGAGGTGATAATGGGCATCCTTGTTTCATTCCTGATCTTATTGGGAATGCATCTAGTTTATCCCCATTGCAGATGATATTAGCTGATGGTTTTAGATATATACTGTTTATTATTTTTAGGAATGACCCTTCTATTCCTATGCTTTCTAGTGTTTTTAATAGGAATGGGTGTTGTATTTTATCAAAGGCCTTTTCTGCATCTATTGAGATAATCATGTGGTTCTTGTTGGTTTGTTTGTTGATGTGGTCAATTACATGGATGGTTTTCCTAATATTGAACCAGCCCTGTATCCCTGTTATAAATCCTACTTGATCATGATGGATGACCCTTCTGATCACTTGCTGGAGTCTTTTTGCTAGTATCCTATTTAAGATTTTTGCATCTATATTCATTAGGGAGATTGGTCTATAGTTTTCTTTCTGTTTTTGACCTGCCTGGTTTTGGAATTAGTACCATGTTTGTGTCATAAAAGGAGTTTGGTAGAACTCCCTCTTTGCTTATTATGTCAAATAATTTGTATAGTATTGGAATTAACTGTTTGATAGAATTCACTGGTAAATCCATCAGGCTCTGGGGATTTTTTCTTAGGGAGTTCTTTGATGGCTTGTTGGATTTCATTTTCTGATATGGGATTATTTAAGAATTCTATTTCTTCTTCTGTTAGTCTAGGCAGTTTGTATTTTTGTATATATTCATCCATATCACCTAAGTTGGTGTATTTATTGCCATATAATTGGGCAAAGTAATTTCTAATGATTGCCTTAATTTCCTCTTCATCGGAGCTGCTGTCCCCCTTTTCATCTTTGATGCTGTTAATTTGCTTTTCTTCTTTCCTTTTTTTAATTAGATTGACCAGTACTTTGTCTATTTTGTTTGTTTTTTCAAAGTACCAGCTTCTTGTCTTATTTATTAAATCAATAGTTCTATCACTTTCGATTTTATTAATTTCTCCCTTAATTTTTAGGATTTTTAGTTTGGTTTTCTGCTGGGGGTTTTTAATTTGATTGCTTTTGAGTTTTTTTATTTGCATTTCCAATTGATTGATCTCTGCTCTCCCTAGTTTGTTGATATATGCACTCAGGGATTATGAATTTACCTCTGATTACCACTTTGGCTGCATCCCAAAAGGTTTGAAAGGATGTCTTGCCATTGTCATTTTCCTCGGTGAAATTATTAATTCTTTCTATGATTTCTTCTCTAAAAGATTTTGGAGTATCATATTGTTTAATTTCCAATTAGTTTTTGATTTGGTTTTCCATGTACCTTTACTGATCATTATGTTTATTGCCTTGTGATCTGAGAAGGCTGCATTTATTATTTCTGCTTTTCTGCATTTGTGTGCTATGTTTCTGTGACCTAATGTATGGTCAATTTTTGTGAATGTGCCATGTGGTGCTGAGAAGAAGGTGTATTCCTTTTTATCCCTATTTATTTTTCTCCATATGTCTATTAATTCTAATTTTTCTAAGATTTCATTCACTTCTTTCACCTCTTTCTTATTTATTTTTTGATTTGATTTATCTAAATTTGATAATGGTTA
Organism: Monodelphis domestica; assembly: GCF_027887165.1. Taxonomy (NCBI): domain Eukaryota; kingdom Metazoa; phylum Chordata; class Mammalia; order Didelphimorphia; family Didelphidae; genus Monodelphis; species Monodelphis domestica. The sequence goes on along the minus strand of NC_077233.1, from coordinate 35,118,469 downwards.
GTTTAAGTCTCCCACTAATATGGTTTTACTGTCCATTTCTCCATTCAATTCTCCTAGTTTCTCCATTAGAAATTTGGGTGCTATATTATTTGGTGCATACATGTTGATTAATGATATTTCCTCATTATCTAAAGTCCCTTTTAACAAAATATAATTACCTTCCCTATCCCTTTTGATCAGGTCTATTTTTGCTTTGGCTTTATCAGATATCACGATTACCACTCCTGCCTTCTTTCTGTCAGTTGAGGCCCAGAAGGTCTTACTCCATCCTTTAATTCTGACCTTGTGGGTGTCAACCCGCCTCATGTGTGTTTCTTGAAGACAACATATGGTAGGGTTTTGGATTCTAATCCATTCTGTTATTCGTCTACGTTTTATGGGTGAGTTCATCCCATTCACGTTCAAAGTTATGATTGTCATTTGTGGACTCCCTGGCATTTTGATATCCTTCCCTACTTCTAACCTTTTCTTCTTCAGCTCTACCTTTTAGTCCAGTGATTTACTTTGAATCAGTCCCCCTTGTCCCCTCCCTTGATGTTTCCCTTTTTAGTCCCTCCCTTTTTGTTCCCTCCCCCTACCCCCTCTCTTTCCCTCCCTTTTTGTTTTCCCTCTCCCCCTCCCCACCTTGGTTTTCCCTTCTCCCTACCCTTGTTGGGCAAGATAGAATTCAAGATTCCAATGGATCTGGATGTTTTTCCCTCTCAGAGTTGATTTCCCTGAGAGTAAGGTTTAAGTAAAAATTATCTTCCTCTCCTTCTTATAGGAGTTTTCTTCCCCTCCCCTTCCCATGTGAATCTTTGTGTGAGAAAGATTATTCTCTTCGGTCTTTCTTTTCCCCCTATTTACACATTACATTTTCCCCACCTGTGAGCATACATAGATTGATATAAATGTAGTCCTTATAGAAGAGAGTTTGAGTAAAAGAAGAAGATAACATTTTTTCCTTTTCCCTTTCCTTCATATTTACCTTTTCAGGTATTCCATGCTCTTTGATTTTCGATATCGAACTTTCCACAGAGTTCTGATCTTTTCATTGCAAAAAGTTGGAAATCTTCTATTTTGTTGAATGCCCATACTTTCCCTTGGAAGTATATAGTCAGTTTTGCTGGATAGCTGATTCTTGGTTGAAGACTCAGCTCTCTTGCCTTTCTGAAGATCATGTTCCATGCCTTACAATCATTTAAAGTAGAACTCTCAAGGTCTTGTGTGATCCTGATTGGCATTCCTTTATATCTAAATTGTCTTTTTCTGGCTTCCTGAAGGATTTTTTCTTTTGTTTGAGAGTTTTGGAATTTGGCAATTACATTCCTGGGAGTTGTCTTTTGGGGGTTTAGTGTAGAGGGTGTTCTGTGAGCTCTGTCAGTGGCTGTATTGCACCCTTGTTCTAGAATCTCTGGGCAATTTTCTTTGATTATCTCTTGTATTACGATGTCAAGTTTGGTGTTTATTTCTGGCTTTTCTGGAAGTCCAATTATTCTTAAATTATCTCTTCTCCCTCTATTTTCCAAATCTGTCACTTTGTCAGTGAGATATTTTATGTTCTCTTCTAATTTCTTGGTCTTTTGGCTTTGCTTTATTAGTTCTTGCTTTAAAGCCTGGTTTTCTTTTACAGTTTGGTCAAACTGGTTTTGTAGATGCGTGAATTTCTTTTGCACTATTTTCCACTTTTCCTCCCAGAAGGCTTCCATCTTTTTGCTCATTTCAGATTCAAATTCTTCATGGGTTTGTGGAGGGTTTCATTTCCTTTCGAAGGTATTGGAGCATTTGCTTGTGTTTCCTCTTCTATCTCCTCTGTGTTTTGTATTTTTGCTCCATAAAATGTGTCCAAAGTTGCCCCCTTCTTCTTGTTTCTTTTGGAATTTTGGGGCTTTTGTGCTTCTGTGTAGTTTGCCATCTCTTTCTGAGTGGGGAGGATTAGCTTTTCTTATCTCTGTCTGGCGTTCAGAGTTTTTAGCCCTAGGCAAATTGTCCGTTCTATGCAGTTGTTATTCTGTCTTCCCAGGGAGCCAGGAATTTCTGGTGTGTCCCTGTTACTGCCCTCCTCTCCTCGGCACCCTCCTGATGCTTCTCTGTTGCCTTACTTCCAGGCTCTGAGCCTAGCTTGGCCCTTGTTCCTGTGCCTTAGCCAGTCAGGTGCAGCACTCTGTGGGGGGAGGGGCCGCGGCTTCCTGGAGCTGGGAGGGCTCCTAATGAGATTAGCTTTCCCTGGGTTGAATTTAGTATGCCTTGAGGCAGGGACTTTTTTCGTGAGACTCCAATGGAAGGATCCAGCCAGGGGGTTACAATCTCCCCCCTCTCTCTCTGTTTCCCTGGTGTCTGGGTGCCCCCTCGACTGGGTCAGGTTGTTTTCAGGATGTGGCCTTCAGAATAGCGGGCTCCCGAGGCCCTTTTGCCAGCCCTGAGGGTTGCTGTTGTTCCAGATGACCCTGCTCTCTGAGGGGGAGGGGCCGCGGCTTCCTGGAGCTCCGAGGGCTCCTCCCAGGGGGTTATGAGCTCCCCCATCCTTCTCTGTTTCCCTGCTGTCTGGGTGCCCCCTCGACTGGGTCAGGTTGTTTTCAGGAAGCAGCCTTCAGAATAGCAGGCTGTGGGGCTCTGAGGTTGCCTGTGCTGCCTCGGACTCAGACTCGGCACTCTGGGTTGGGGGGGATGGGTCCTAGGACCTTCCTTCTGCCTACCCCTTAGGTCCGAGTGGTCTCGGGTTCTGGCTTTTTGGGGGGGCCGTACCTTTTGATTCAGGTCCAGGTCCAGGAGGAGGACTCCCGGGGTCTATGTTGTTGATCGTTTTGGATTTCGGTGCACTAGGAGCATTTGGTTTGAGATTGGTAAGGAAGGGTTTCAGGAGATCTGGACTTTAGCTTTCTCTAAGCCACCATCTTAACCGGAAGAAGAAAAGCGAAAACATATCTTCTTTAAATATTTATCTTGGTGAATTGATTCATAGAAAACAAGATGCTCTTCTTATTTATGAATGGTCATTTTAGGAATAAATTTGCCATTCATGTTGGAATTGATGCAGTCCATGACATAGTTTAATGAGAGTGAAATAGCATCAAGTTATTCATTGTGATGTATCATTAAGAATGTTGTGTCTGAATATGAGGCAAGATGAGAGCACTGTGCAGCTGTTCACATTCCAAATCCCAACTCAACAGAGGAAGGGGGTGGGAGATATGCTATTGAATGAGATGCATGAGGAGGTTAAAGAAACACTGTGTGTGTGTGGGGGGGGGTACGTGTGTGTGTGTGTGTGTGTGTGTGTGTGTGTGTGTGTGTGTGTGGTACGTGTGTATATGTGTTTGTATATATCAATGCTTCTCTTGTTCCCTTTTATGCGGTATAGCATGTTTTCCTGGCCAACAGCTACAATTGTACCACTCTATTACTGTTTCTTCATTGAGTTTTCCAGATCTGAAGCTTCTCCTGGTTTCCTGAAACTTAGGAAATTGAGGACTGGGAAGATCAAGTCATCTGGAGGAAGTGAGCTGACTAGGAATGATATTGGGTGGGAACTGATAAACTCTCCTTCTTTGAAAGTCTTTCTTTTCTGTTCTATGCCACAGACCAAAAAAGTTCATAGATCAGTGTTGCATGTATTTTCATGCTTTATTAAAAATAAATAAAAAGGGATTTCTATTTCAGAACATGTGTAGTTTCTGATGAGTTAACTCATACATAAGGAAGAGACAGGGTAGGACACAGACATAATCTACTTTGGAGGTAATAGTACTTTTCAGAAATAAATAAAAAATAAAGAGTATCTTCAGGCAAAAAGTAAAGATATTTAACAGGTAAGATAGGGATGTTTGGAAAAAATGAGGTGCTGCTTTTTATGGTAGCAAAAAAAATTGGACATAATGTAGTTGCCCATCAACTGAGGAATAGCTGACCATATTGTGGCATCTGGATGTAATAGAAGATAATTGTACTCTAAGAATAGACCATTTTGTTTTATAAAAAAACAACAACTCAGAGCAATTTGAGAATATTTGTAAGACCTGATTCAGATCAAAGTAAACCAACCTAAGCTCGATATATACCATCCAATCAAAATCCTGGTAGCTATTGCCCAGAGGTCTCCAGGACATGCCCCTTCCTTCCTTAATGAGTTCAGTTCTCAGCTCACAAATTTTTTCTTCCCTAACTCCAGCCCTTATACTAGGGAATTTAAAATATGAATTAGTTCTCCCTCAAATGCCCTAACCACTCAGATCCTCAATCTGTTCATACCTTTGACCAGCAACTTCATGTTCAGGAACTTCCTTATCTTGCCACAATCTATTGGCTTTCCACTTCTCCCTCTGCTTTCACATACCAAACTTTGCCTACACAATGACTTCCAATTCTTTGACCCCTCCGTTTTCTTCCAGGCCATCACCCCATACACTAGCCACTCTCTCCATTCCCCCCACCCCTCATCTTGATCCTTTGGTAAATCAGTACAGCTCTGCACTGTCCTCTTCTCTTCAGTCCTTAGTCTCTTATAATATCTCTGATTACGCCCAGGCAAGCCTTAGCCTTGGATCACTCTTATCATTCACCACATTAGCTCCTACACATGTGCTATTGAATGAAGGTAAAGAAAATCATGCCATTTTAACTGGGTTCATTACAAATTTAAATTACACAAACTCAACTGAGCCCTTACTACAGCTAGGCAGGCTTTCTACAATTCCCTTGTCAATTCACTATCCCACTCTTCCCAGAGACTTTTTCAAATCTTTCATGGCTCTACCTCACACTGCACTCTTGGAAAAGAACCTGACCGCATATTTTACAGAAAAAAATGAGGCCGTCTGCCATGATCTCCCCATTCTCTCTTCTTCATCATCTCTTATCAATCAGATGCTCACTGACACTATCTTCACATTTTTTCATTTGAAGCCATGTCTACCAAGACAAACCCCTCTTCCTACACAAGCAAATCCACTTTATTCAATTCTCCTCCAAGAGATTGCTACCTCCCCACCACCACTGTCATTTCTAATCTAGTGCTTATCTTCAATCTCTCCCTATGAACTGGCTCCTTCTCATATCCTACAGACATGCCAGTGACTCTTCCCTCTATCCTCCAAAAATTTCTCACTTTTCCTTCTACCTATATTATCACCTTGTATCTCTTCTACCCTTTGTGACTAAATTCTTTGAGAATGTCATTTAGAGAGTTGCCACCTCTTTCTCTGCTGTTATTTTTGTAAGTCCTTACAATCCAATTTCTGATCTCATCATTCCACCAAAACTGCTCTCTCCAAAGTTATCAGTGATCTCTCAATAGCCAAATGCAAAAGTCCTCTCAATCCTCATTCTTCTAGATATCGCTATAATTTTTCACACTATTGATTATCTTCTTCTCCTTTATACTCTCCTCTCTAGCTTTTCAGGAGACCACGCTTTCCTGGATCTGCTTCTACATATTAGATTGCTCCTTCTTAGTTTCCATTCATTTTCGATCTCATTCAGATCAGACCCTCTAACCATAGATGTCAAACAGAGTCATGCCATAGGCCCTATTTTCTTTCTTTTCTATATTATATCTCTTGGTAATCTTCTCAGCTCCCATGGATTTAATTATCATCTCTAAGCTGAGGATTCTCAAATCCATCTATCTGCCCTAATCTCTTTGCTGACCTCCATCTATATATCTCCAACTCCTTCTTAAGCTCAATATATCCAAAAAGGAACTTATTATCTTTCCCCCTATACCTTTCTCTCTCTAAATTTCCATATTACAGTTGAGGATGTCATCATTATTCCAGTTCCCAAGATATCTCCTTACTATATCACACCTCAAATACAATCTGTTGGAAAGACCTGTGAATCTGACCCTTCCTCTGATGCTGCCATTGCCCAGGTATGAATCCTCATCATCGCATACCTAGACTATTAGAATAGCCTGCTTATGGGCCTGCTTATCTCAAGTCTCTTCCCATTCCAATCCATCTTCCATTCAGCTGTCAAAATGATTTTCCTAGAGCACAGTCCAACTATGTCACCCTTCCACTCCCAACTCAATAAATGCTAATGGCCCCCTATTGGGTCTAAAATCAAATACAAAATCCTCTGCTTGGCATTCAAAGCCCTTCATAACCTAGTCCCCTCTTCCTGTTCTAGTCTTATTAATTCTTTCTTCCTTCTTATAGGTTCTTTAACTCATGGTGATTCCTTACTCTTCTGTGAATGAGTGATGCTCCCTCCACCTCTCCCCAAAGGACATTTTGCCTGATTATATCACATGCTTGGAATGTACTCCCACCTCATCTATCCCTACTGGTTTCTTTGGATTTTTTTAAGTCCCCACTAAAATTCCATCCTTGATAGGAATCTTTTCTCAACCCTTCTTAATTTCAGGGACTTCCCTCTGTTAATTGCTTTCTATTCATCCTGCATATAGTTTATTTGTATTTGCTTGCTTGTTCTCTTTTCCATTAGATTGTGAATTCCTTGAGAGTAAAGATTATCTTTTGCCTTTTATTATATACCCAATCCTCAACATAGTGCCAGACACATAGTAGGAACTTAATAAATGCTGCTTGATTGACTAAGAGAACAATGTCAATAATCACCATAATAATGGAATATCACAGAGAGACATCAAAGTCAGGTTCATTGTAATGACCCACGGTGATCCTGGAAAAGAGATGATGAAATATATTTCCCAAAAGAGGGTATGGAATGTTGCATATCCTCACAGATGTGGTTGGTTTTGATTAACTGGTTGTTTGTTTATTGCTGATGTTTGTTATTGTTTTCATGAGGTAGAGATATGAGATTTGGGGAAATTAAAGACATGTAAAACAAAAGGGCCTGATTCAACTTTTAAAAAATGTTATAAAAAAGAACATATTAAAGCAAGTTTTATGTAAAATGGCCAGAAACATGTTAGCAAGATAAATTGATGAAGGGGTAAGAAATGATATTTTGTAAAAACTCTCAGAATCTATTGAAAATATGGAGTGGGGAAGAGACAGATATGAAGGGATCGATTAAAAAGTGGAGATGTGAGATAGCATGAAGATTAGGATCAGTATCCTAAATATGAAATTGGAGAGCCTGCTTCAGTTCTACTCATTAGCTATGTGATCTTAGTTGAGTCACTCAATGTCTCTGGGCTTTGGTGACCTCATTTGTAAAATGGAGAGTTGGAATAGTCCCCTTTTATTTCTAAAGCTAAGAGGCATCACTCTTAATCGTGAGCCTATCTTCCTAAGAACTGAGGAGATGCCTCAGGAATTTATTGACTGGATAAACAAAGAAGTCCTACAAACTAGAAAAATTAGAACAACAAAAAGCATGGCTAAAGAAGGTTAAGGTAATGGAATTTCAAAATAAGTCAGCCTGTATCTACTTTAGACTGCAAAAATTGCTAGAGATGGATCAGAATGCACATGTTCTGGATTTTAAGAAAAAAATAGAAATCAGAGAAAGGAAGAATGCCCCTATAATGTTTGCTTTGGCAATATCTCACCAGCTAGGAAACCAGAGGGGCCAATATAGTATACAAGAAACTTAATTGGATACTTTGATAAATGTGTGATTTGGGATTATGTAGGAATTCATCAAAGCAGATCATGACCCATTATCATTTCCAGAACCAGGGCATTTTTGTTTATGCTTCCCCATATATGTTCAATAGAGAGTTCACCCAGTTCACTAGATGCCACCCTCTTACTCTTTCAGTATCTTGGAGGTTTTAGTATTTGGGCTGTACAGCTATTGTTTCTCTTGCTATGTGACTAGTTCACTTTCATTTCCCTTCCATCTTCCATGTTTTCCAGAATTTCTTTCATAGAATCTCTCATATGGACATCTCTGTTAGCAATAGCACTGTAGAATATCCATGCTCACCTCAAATCTTACTGTTGCCTTTTTGGTTATTTATAATTTTGATTAAGTTCAGATTGTGATGTTCGTGGTGCATTAATATATAATATTATGATGGAGAAAATTGATGTGAAAGAGATGAGCTTTTGTTGCAACAAATAGTGGACATCATTGAATGGCATGCTCAATTGTCCAAATGAAATTGAGCTCAGTCTCCAATTTTAGGCTGAGTCCATTATTATCTCCAATGCCTTTTCAGAATATTCAAAATGATCAGAAAACTTAATGATCCATCCATTTACCAGATAGGAAACTGATAGGAGGGGCCAACATAGTATATAAGAAATTCCACTGGATACTTTAGTAGTTGTATGATTTTTGGTTTTGTAGGAACTCTTCACATTTTTCATTTAGCTCTATGTCATAGTTTAGGCAAATGCATTGTTATCTGATTTCTTTTTAAAAGTATGGATGTATAAGTATAAAAATATTTTAGCAGCTCTTTTTGTGGTAGCAAAGTGCTAAAAACTGAATAGATGTCCACCAATTGGGGAATGGTCAAACAAAGAATGGTAGATGATTGTGATGGTATGTCTAAGGTTCCTCCAACTCTAAATATCTGAGTCTCGTTTTATAAAGAAGATCCCTTATTTATAAAACTTTATAAAATAAATTTATCAAATAAAATTTATAAAATAAGGACATGAGAATATCTTTGGTTGAAATAGTTTCATGGATGTCTTTTATTTTTTACCTCAAATCATTTCCAGATATATTCTTTCTGTCCCATCGATCCCTCCTTTGTTAAACTACAGAAACCAGCAAAGGGATAGTGTATGCATCGTTTCTCCTTTCTCTGTGAATAAGAGTGGTTACTATAATTACTCAGAGTCTAATTTTCTTTGAATGTCCTTTTTATTGTAGCCATTTTCTATAATGTTCTCCTAACTTTACTTACTTTGCTCTTCATCAGTTCATATAAATTTTCTCTTGGTTCTCTGTAATATTCATATTGATAATTGGTAATAGTTCAATATCCCTTTCATGTTTAGATATGAAGAATTTATTACCTGGAAATGATTTGGCTGAACTGAAACTTATAATCATTTTGTAAGGCAGTACTCAATCTTCTACCACTACCACTACAACCATCATCACCATCACCATCATCATTATTACCTCTACCATCATCTTCATCTGTTAGATTTGACAAAATGCCCTGAATTCCAACCTGTTGTTTACTTTGGCTGTCATGTCTCTCTATTTACTTGCTGAGTTGGTTTCTGTTTTATCTTGTTTTCTTTGTAATGATTTTTCTTCACTTAACCTTCTGACAAAATTGAAGAATGGTCCATTTCATTACTTTTGTGAATTTTTCATTTTAAACTCTTATAGAAACAGGTGATGGTGGCATTTAAAATGTGTATCAAAATACTATCAATCATATAGTTTATCTTCTTCAATGTAATGCAAACCAATTGGTTATTAGATAAAGATCCTGCATTAAAAATGCAAATAGGATGGGCAGAGCCAAGATGGAAGAGAAAGTACACCCATCCATCCACCTGACCTCTACCAAATTATCCTTCAAACAATTATGATATAATGCCTCAAAACACATTTTGAAGCAGCAGAACACACACAAAGATGGGATAAAGTAATTTTTCAAACCAAGCCAACTTAGAAGGTCAGCATGAAAGATATATTACAACAGGGTAGAGATGAAGTGCAAAGTTACATGCCAAGGCAGACACCACTGAGACAACAGACCTTGGGAGCAATTGAGTCAGCATCAAAGGCTTCCTGAGCTCTCAGGCACCAAGAGTAAGGAGGGTCAGAAAACTTCCCAGAAGGAGATTACAGGGGTCTATTTAATGGCTCTGGGTACAAGACTCTCCATGCATTGCCCACATACAGATCTAGGTCACAGTCCTGGGTTGTGATTTCAGGGTAAGGAGGAGCACTAGCACACACTGGCACTTGCAGCCACAGGGGATCAGGGGATCCTTGTCATAGTTCCACAATGGAAAAGACTGCTTATGTTTGCTCACATACTAAGACACAGGTGGTGAGAGTATTAAACTCACCCCTCCTGAGATCATACCACCTCAGAAGAACTGAAAACTTATAGATCCCCAGAGCTAGCTCTGATGGCAGCTACACAAAGAATCTGAATCTTGGAACAGCGCTCCTTTCACCACAGGAACAGAGCCCAACTTAAACAGTTTTTTTTTAGTTGAAACAAAAGAAAAAGGCTGGAAAATGAGTAAACAACAAAAAAAAAGAAACTCAACATAGAAAATTATTTTGGTGACAGGGAAGACCAAAACACAAACTCAAAAGAAGACAACAAAGTCAATACTGCTGTAGTGAAAGCCTCCAAGAAAAATAAGAACTGGTCTGAAGCCCAAAAAGAATTAATGGAGGATTTCAAAAAGGATTTTAAAAGAGGGACAAGAAAAACAGGGGAAGGAAATGAAAATGATACAGGAAAATCACAAAAAAGAATCAACAACTTTGAAAAGGAGACTCAAAACTACTGAAGAAAATGAAACCTTAAAAAACAGAATGGGAGCAGCTAAGTGGTTCAGTGGTTTGAGAGCCAGGCCAAAAAGATGGGAGGTCTGGAGTTCAAATGAGACTCCAGATACTTCCTAGCTATGTGATCCTGTACAAGTCACTTAACCCCAGTTGTCTAGGCCTTACCACTCTTCTGCCTTGAAACAAACATGAAGAATTGATTCTAAGACAGAAGATGAGGGTTTAAAAAACAGAATAAGACAATCAATAAAAAGGCACAAAATACATTAAAGTGAAGAAACTTAAAGAAAAGCAGAATTGGCTAAATAGAAAAGGAGGTACAAAAACTTAAGAAAATCAAGCCTTAAAAATTAGAATTGGGCAAGTGGAAGCAAATGATCCAATGAGACATTAAGAGATAATAAAACAATGGAAAGATGGAAGAGTAGGGTATTGCCCTCCTAACATCACACACACACACACACACACACACACACACACACACACACACACAACCAGAAATAACACCACAAAATAAAAATAAAAGTGGCAAAAACAGACAAGTTGGGAGTGTAGCTGAATAGACAAGGACAACTATGGAGGAAGATTTCTGACTTCTCTGAACTCAATCTCACCACTAGAGTCCCTGGGGGCAGGAATAAAGCAAACAGAGTAGAATCCATAAGGTAGCACCTAAAAGCAAGACCAGTAACTTCATCTTGTTTCCTGAGCTAAAGACTTGCATCCTGGATGACTCCATTGGAATCTTTAAGCATAGGGCCCTGGGAGAAGCTGTGCCTGATGCAGCCTTGGCTCTGGAGACACCTGATGGGGATTGGAGTGGACACCAGAGACTCTATAGGCATTAAGCCAGTGATGGTGAACCTTTTAGAGACTGAGTGCTAGTCCCTGCCCCCACCCCATTTCCCAGACAAGTGCCATGCCCACCTCCCCAGAGACCATATATCATGCTGCCCCCCATCATTGAGTGCTGAGTGTATCCTGCCCCCACCCCACCCCATCTAGGGGAGGGAGGAAGTATTCCCATTGGGCTGATAGACAGAGGGGAAAGTGAAGTAAAGAACATCCTCAGCAAGTATAGAGAGGGGGAGGGGAGTGGTTTTGGGACTCCTTGCCCTTCTGACTCTGCCACCTGTGAGCCAACCACCTTATCCCCTATAACTCCCTTTAGGATGCTGATCAGAGGGTCAGGGAATATGAAAAAAATGTACTCAGGCATGGTGGAAAGGGGGAAGGGAGCACCTCCATCCAAGTCCCTCTGCCTTTCTAGTAACAGACTGGGGTGGGGCAGCCATGTGGCCACAGAAAGTACTTTGTGTGCTGTCTTTGGCACCCATGCCAAAACATTTGGCATCCGTGCACTAAACCCTAGAGACAGAGACTCAAGACTTGCTGCTGAAGAACAAGGGGCTTTGGAGGCCCAAGGAATGTGGACTAGATAATAGCTCTGCCCTGGGTTGCAACCATAGGAAAAGAGGAGTAAAGAAGGAGCACACATTGGTCACTGAGGGACTGGAGCCCCATTATGTGAAGGCACTCCCAGGAGAATGAAATCCCTGGTTGTTGCCACAGTGGGAGGCAAACTGGCTGCTTCCAGATTCAGTGGCAATAATGCCCATGGGCTCTAGTTGGAGCACCTGAGGACAATCACAGACTGGGGTTTGAGTGGGAGACTGGGAATACATCCAACCCTGGGCTATAAAAACTGGAATAACTAAATAGAACTCAGGAAAAAACAAATGCAAAAAATAGTCCTGAAACTTGAAGTAATATACCTCAACATACTAGGAATCTTAGAACTTTAGCAAAAAGCAAATAATTAAGTCTATTAGCCTGACTTCTAAAATTTAAATGAATTAATTAATTAAAGTGAGCAAGCAAAAGGGGAAGAATACAATTATTGATAGTTATCATGGGGGAATAAGACCTTGGCTCAAACTCAAAGGACAGTGAAGTAAAACTACCTACTTTAAAAACAGCAAAGAAATATGATAAATAACCATGAGCTTAAAAAGAGCTTAACAAAGATCTCAAAAAACAGATAAGAGAGGTTGAGGAAAAATTAGAAAAAAAATGAAAGCAATATAAGAAAATCAAGAGCATTATGAAAAAAAGAACACCCAAATGAAAAAAGAGATCCAGAGACCCAAGGAGAAAATCTTGCATTAAGAATGAGAATAGAACAAGGGGAAGCAAATGATTTCCTAAGACAATAAGAAAAAATAAAAAAATACAAATAATGAAATAATAGAAGAGAATACAAAACATCTTATCACACAAATAACTGACATGAAAAATAGATCAATGAGAAACACAATAAGAATAGTTGAACTCCTGGAAATTTCCAATGAAAAAAAGAGTACAGACAGCATACTCCAAGAAATTATCAAGGAAAACTGCCAAGAATTTCTAGAATCAGAGGATAAAATAGAAATTGAAAGAATCCACAGATCACCACCTCAAAGAGACCCAAAGATGAAAATGCACAGGAACATTATTGCTAAGTTCTATAGATCCCATGTTAAGGATAATATACTATAAACAACAACAAGAAGAAAAAACCAATTAAATAGTGGAGCTAGACAGAATAATACAGGATTTAGCAGCTACAACAATAAAGGAATGCAGGGCATGGACCACAGCATTTCACAGGGCAAAAGAACTGTGCTTACAACCAAGAGTGACATATCCAGCAAAGATGAGCATAATTATAAAAGATAAATATGGAATTTAATTAACTCAAAGAGTTTCAACTCCTCATAGGGAAAAACTCAAAGTCAGCAGAAAATCTGATCTGTAAAAAATATATAAAGTAGGGGGCAGCTGGGTAGCTCAGTGGATTGAGAACCAGACCTAGAGATGGGAGGTCCTAGGTTCAAATCTGGCCTCAGCCACTTCCTAGCTGTGTGACCCTGGGCAAGTCACTTGACCCCCATTGCCTAGCCCTTACCACTCTTCTGCCTTGGAGCCAATACACAGTATTGAAGGTAAGGGTTTAAAAAAAAGAAATGTATAAAGTAATGGAAGACTAATTATGAAAAAAACAACATTTGATTTCTATATGAGTAAATGTCATCTATGGCATCATTTTCTGGGTATTTTTAAGGGATCTGTATGGATAGAAGCCTCGAGATCAAGGATAATGGAATGGAATGAGCCAAAATGGTAGTGGAATAAGCTAGGTGGAATTAAGGTAGAATGGCTATCTCATATGGAGGAGGAATGAGTGGAGAAACTGCCACAGAGAAAGGTAAGAGGGAGTGGAGAGCTATTAATACTAGAAACTTGTTCTTTTCATATCTGAGATTACAAGGGAACAACATATACAATTAGAAAGGTGAAAATGGGAAGGGGATGGGATAAGGGAGGACCTGAGATTCCTCTTATAGGACAGATGGAATAAGAGAAGGAAGGGTGGATTAAGAGAAAGAGGACAAGGGGAAGAGAAAAGGAAGGGAAGGGAAGGATAGATCTAGAAGGGAATACATATAAAGAGGTTAGGGAATATGGTGAAGAGATAAGGAGACACTCTTAGGACAAGATAGAAAAGGAATTTTTAGTATAAAATTCATATCAAGAAGTAGGAGGGCATGGTTGGGTGATTAGAAGGGATTTTTTAGGTGACTTTAGGCAAATAATTTTATTTTATTTTTTCATGTTTGTAAGTGAATAATCATATAAAACCCAAACCCCCAAACAAAAACCCAAATAAACTAAAGGGGAAAATTGCATGCTTTGATCTGCATTCTGACTCCAACAGTTCTCTTTCTGGAGGTGGATGGCATTCTTTGTCATAATGCCCTCAGAATTGTTCTGTATCTTTGTATTGCTGTTACTGTATACAGTGTTCTCCTGGTTCTGTTTATTTGACTCTGTGTCAGTTCACATAGTTCTTTCCAACTCTTTCTGAAGTCATCATCATTCCTTACAGCACAATATTATTTCATCCACATCATATGCTACAATTTTGTTCAACCATTCCCCTATGGATGGACATCCCTAGAAGGGATTTTTGGAAAGATGGATAGAATTAGAATTAAAAGGTGAAGTGGAAGGGGCAATGAAGGGAGCTTTGGAAAGGCGGACAATTTGGAGGAGAGCATAGAGAGGATAAGGGAGGATTTTTAGAAAGAGGTGTGAATTTAAGAGATGTTGTTCCAAGAAGATTGGGCATCTGAGAAAGCATATGAAAGAAAGAATGAAAGAAGGGAATAAAAATAAGGAGGATTGGAGTAGATGGAAATGCAAAGCTAGTAACTATGACATTGAGTGTAAAGGGGATCAATTCATCAATGGGGGAAAAATGAATAGCAGAAAGGATAAAAAATCAAGACATGGCATTGTGTTCTTTACAAGAAACACACTGAGAATGAGAGACACACATAGAGTGAAGGCAAGGGGCTATAGCAGAATATACCATGGCACAGCTGATCCAGAGAAGGCAAGGATAGAAATCGAGATCTCTGATAGAGTTGGGCTAAAATGGGCATAAGTGGAATGTATGAACAGGAGAACTATGTTATGCTGGTAGGCACTATTGATAATGAAGCAGTCAATATTGTACCTGTATGCACCAAAAGTTATAGCATTCAGGTTTTTAAAGGAAAAACTAAATGAGATACAGATGGAAATAGATAACAAATTAACGATAGTGGGGGACTTTAAACATTATCCTCTTAGAAAAAGATAAAAAAATAAATTAAAAGAAGCGAAATAAATGAATTGAACCTTCAATAAATTAAACATAATACCTATCTGGAGAGCCACCACATACCTATGTAACAAGAGATCTAAACCTCAACATGTACATAAACCATAGTTTCAAGTGAGACAACAATGGTTTAGAGAACATAAATACTCTGCAAAAGTCTATCTTTATTACTCATCATACCAGGGAGATAATCTGACATCCTAAAGGGGTGTGACATTAGAAGAAAAATTCCACTGGATATGACCAAGCTGGAAAGACTTGGTTTTAGAAAGAGAATGGTCCTAGCAACCAATTGCATCTCTTGCCTAAGGACCAATCAAGCTAAATATGGTCCTGGTAATGTAAATTAATCAAGAACCAGATGGATTAAGTTGATTAAATTAAATGCTGATAGGAGCATGAAGAAACAGATTTAATATTATAATGCTAAAGCAGTTGTGAATGGTTTTTTAGGGGAAAAATGGAAATATACATTAAAAAATATAAAGTTATTCATGCTCTCTGACCTAGGGATCCTATTACTAGGATTAGGCCTTAAGGGCATTATAAAGAGGGTAAAAAGCTGTGTATGTATTAAAATATTTGTAGAAGATTTGTTTGTGAAGACAAAATAACTGGGAATAACAAATGCAATGATTGGGAGAAATGGCTGAATAGACTGGTATTTAAATGTGAAGTACTGTATTATGTTATAAGAAATGATAGATATTGAAATGATAAAGAAAATAAGCATGAGTTATGAAGAGCTGAAAAGAGAATAAGAATAATACATAACGTGATTACATTCTTAAAAATAACCACAAAATCAAGGGAAGGGGGGGAATATCAGAATAAGACAAATCCAAAGGGAACTCAATAACAGAGAATGTTTATATTACATATATAATTTACACACTTTAAACAAATTGTAAACAATGTGGAGTTTGTGGTTTTGCACATTTTCTATGCATTTATTTAAATATTTTTGTAGATTGTAGTATATAATTTTAAAAATGTAAAAAACTCAACAAATATTACTTTTTAAAAAACATATTTTAATATGAAAAAGGAGTAATTTATTTTGTAGTCAGCCAAATAAACATTAACAATGAAGACTCAAAGCTCCTTTTAGATAGTAATACACAAAATGTAAAATTTCGAAAACTTGCCAAAATATACAAATGTTTTAAAAATTCAATCTAACTGAATAAGTTGTTATAAATTTCTAATTGTCTTCTCTAAAGTTCTAAGATTAGTAAACATATAGCATTGATGGGGGAAATGGCATTTTGACTAGATAAAAGTATCTCAGCTATCAAAAATGCAGTGCTGATATTAAAAACAATATTAATGTACATAACAATAAAAGGCTTTTCCCCAAAAGTATGTCTAAAAATCAAGAACTAGCATTATTTGCCAAAAAGAGAAACAAAGTCAAAAGAATAAAAAAGTATAAAAGAGAATGTGAACTATCTCATTCAAAAAAGCACTGACATTGAAATAAATTCAGAAGAGATCATCTAAGAATTATTGGGCTATCTGAAAGGCATCATTCTTTTTAAAAAGAGCTTAGATATCTTTCTAAGAAATTAAGGAAACTTGCCCTGATATTCCACAGCTAAAGAGTAAAATGGAAATTGAAAGAATGTACCAATCATCTCCCGAAAATTATCCCCAAAGAATAACTCCTAGGAATTTTATAACCAAATCCCAAAATTCCCAGGTCAAGGAGAAAATATTGCAAGCAGCCAAAAAGAAACAATTCAAATATGGTGGAGCCACTATAAAAATAACACAAGATTTAGTAGCTTCTACATTAAAGCATGAAAAGTCCTGGCATATGACATTCCAGAGGGCAAAGAAACTAGGACTTAAACCAAGAAACACAAACCAGACAAAACTAAGTATAGTTCTTCAGGGGGGAAATGGGTATTCATTGAAATAGAGGATTTTCAAACATTCCTGATGAAAAAAACCAGAGCTGAATGGAAAATCTGACTTTCAAATATAATACTCAAAAGAAGTTTTTTTTTAATATTTTATTTGATCATTTTCAAGCATTATTCATTAAAGACATAGATCATTTTCTTTTCCTCCCCCCCAACCCCCATAGCCGACATGTAAATCCACTGGGCATTAAGTGTTTTCTTGATTTGAACCCATTGCTATGTTGATAATATTTGCATTAGAGTGTTCATTTAGAGTCTCTCCTCTGTCATGTCCCCTCAACCGCTGTAGTCAGGCAGTTGCTTTTCCTCGGTGTTTCCACTCCCACAGTTTATCCTCTGCTTATGAATGGTGTTTTTTTCTCCTAGATCCCTACAAATTGTTCAGGGACATTACACCACCACTAATGGAGAAGTCCATTACGTTCGATTATACCACAGTGTATTAGTAACTGTGTACAATGTTCTCCTGGTTCTCCTCCTCTCGCTCTGCATCACTTCCTGGAGGTTGTTCCAGTCTCCATGGAACTTCTCCACTTTATTATTCCTTTTAGTACAATAGTATTCCATCACCAACATATACCACAATTTGCTCAGCCATTCCCCAATTGATGGGCATCCCCTCGTTTTCCAGTTTTTGGCCACCACAAAGAGCGCAGCTATGAATATTTTTGTACAAGTCTTTTTGTCCATTATCTCTTTGGGGTACAGACCCAGCAGTGCTATGGCTGGATCAAAGGGTAGATATTCTTTTGTCGCCCTTTGGGCATAGTTCCAAATTGCCTTCCAGAATGGTTGGATCAGTTCACAACTCCACCAGCAATGAATTAATGTCCCTACTTTGCCACATCCCCTCCAGCATTCATTACTTTCCTTTGTTATGTTAGCCAATCTGCTTGGTGTGAGGTGATACCTCAGAGTTGTTTTGATTTGCATCTCTCTGATTATAAGATATTTAGAACACTTCTTCATGTGCTTATTAATAGTTTTGATTTCTTTATCTGAGAACTGCCTATCCATGTCCCTTGCCCATTTATCAATTGGAGAATGGCTTGATTTTTTGTACTGTTGATTTAGCTCTTCATAAATTTGAGTAATTAAACCTTTGTCAGAGGTTTCTATGAAGATTTTTTCCCAGTTTGTTGTTTCCCTTCTGATTTTAGTTACATTGGTTTTGTTTGTACAAAAGCTTTTTAATTTGATGTAGTCAAAATTATTTATTTTACATTTTGTGATTCTTTCTATGTCTTGCTTGGTTTTAAAGTCTTTCCCCTCCCAAAGGTCTGACATGTATACTATTCTGTGTTTACCCAATTTACTTATGGTTTCCTTCTTTATGTTTAAGTCACTCACCCATTTTGAATTTATCTTGGTGTAGGGTGTGAGGTGTTGATCTATTCCTAGTCTCTCCCACACTGTCTTCCAATTTTCCCAGCAGTTTTTATCAAATAGTGGATTTTTGTCCCAAAAGCTGGGATCTTTGGGTTTATCGTATACTGTCTTGCTGAGGTCGCTTTCCCCCAGTCTATTCCACTGATCTTCCTTCCTGTTTCTTAGCCAGTACCAAATTGTTTTGATGACTGCTGCTTTGTAATATAGTTTAAGGTCTGGGACTGCAAGGCCCCCATCATATGTGTTTTTTTTTTTCATTATTTCCCTGGATATCCTTGATCTTTTGTTGTTCCAAATGAATTTTATTATGGTTTTTTCTAAATAAGTGAAGAAGTATTTTGGTAGTTCAATGGGTATGGCACTAAATAGATAAATAAGTTTGGGTAGGATGGTCATTTTTATTATATTGGCTCGTCCTATCCATGAGCAGTTAATGTTTTTCCAATTGCTCAAGTCTAGTTTTAGTTGTGTGGAGAGTGTTTTGTAGTTGTGTTCATATAGTTCCTGTGTTTGTCTCGGGAGGTAGATTCCTAGGTATTTTATTTTGTCTAAGGTGATTTTGAATGGGATTTCTCTTTCTAGTTTTTGCTGCTGAGCTGTGTTGGAGATATATAGAAAAGCTGATGACTTATGTGGGTTTATTTTGTATCCTGCAACTTTGCTAAAGTTGATGATTATTTCAATTAGCTTTTTGGTTGAATCTCTAGGATTCTTTAAGTGGACCATCATGTCATCTGCAAAGAGTGATAACTTGGTCTCCTCCTTGCCTATTTTGATACCTTCAATTATTTTTCTTCTATAATTGCTACTGCAAGTGTTTCTAGTACAATGTCAAATAGTAGAGGTGATAATGGGCATCCTTGTTTCACTCCTGATCTTATTGGGAATGCATCTAGTTTATCCCCATTGCAGATGATATTAGCTGATGGTTTTAGATATATGCTGTTTATTATTTTTAGGAACGACCCTTCTATTCCTATACTTTCTAGTGTTTTTAATAGGAATGGGTGTTGTATTTTATCAAATGCTTTTTCTGTGTCTATTGAGATAATCATGTGGTTCTTGTTGGTTTGCTTGTTGATGTGGTCAATTATGTGGATGGTTTTCCTAATATTGAACCAGCCCTGCATCCCTGGTATAAATCCTACTTGATCATGGTGGATGATCCTTCTGATCACTTGCTGGAGTCTTTTTGCTAGTATCCTATTTAAGATTTTTGCATCTATATTCATTAGGGATATTGGTCTATAGTTTTCTTTCTCTGTTTTTGACCTGCCTGGTTTTGGAATCAGTACCATGTTTGTGTCATAAAAGGAGTTTGGTAGAACTCCCTCTTTGCTTATTATGTCAAATAATTTGTATAGTCTTGGGATTAACTGTTCTCTGAATGTTTGATAGAATTCACTGGTGAATCCATCAGGCCCTGGGGATTTTTTCTTAGGGAGTTCTTTGATGGCTTGTTGGATTTCATTTTCTGATATGGGATTATTTAAGAATTCTATTTCTTCTTCTATTAGTCTAGGCAGTTTATATTTTTGTATATATTCATCCATGTCACCTAAATTGGTGTATTTATTGCCATATAATTGGGCAAAGTAATTTCTAATGATTGCCTTAATTTCCTCTTCATCGGAGGTGCTGTCCCCCTTTTCATCTTTGATGCTGTTAATTTGCTTTTCTTCCTTCCTTTTTTAATTAGATTGACCAGTACTTTGTCTATTTTGTTTGTTTTTTCAAAGTACCAGCTTCTTGTCTTATTTATTAAATCAATAGTTCTATCATTTTCGATTTTATTAATTTCTCCCTTAATTTTTAGGATTTCTAGTTTGGTTTTCTGCTGGGGGTTTTTAATTTGATAACTTTCGAGTTTTTTAATTTGCATTTCCAATTGATTGATCTCTGCTCTCCCTAGTTTGTTAATATAAGCATTCAGGGATATGAATTTACCTCTGATTACCGCTTTGGCTGCATCACAAAAGGTTTGAAAGGAAGTCTTGCCATTGTCATTTTCCTCGGTGAAATTATTAATTGTTTCTATTATTTCTTCTTTAACTAAATGATTTTGGAGTATCACATTGTTTAATTTCCAATTAGTTTTTGATTTGGTTTTCCATGTACCATTACTAATCATTATTTTTATTGCCTTGTGATCTGAGAAGGCTGCATTTATTATTTCTGCTTTTCTGCATTTGTGTGCTATGTTTCTGTGACCTAATGAATGGTCAATTTTTGTGAATGTGCCATGTGGTGCTGAGAAGAAGGTGTATTCCTTTTTATCCCTATTTATTTTTCTCCATATGTCTATTAATTCTAATTTTTCTAAGATTTCATTCACTTCTTTTACTTCTTTCTTATTTATTTTTTGATTTGATTTATCTAAATTTGATAATGGTTGGTTTAAGTCTCCCACTAATATGGTTTTGCTGTCTATTTCTTCCTTCAATTCTCCTAGTTTCTCCATTAGAAATTTGGGTGCTATATTATTTGGTGCATACATGTTGATTAATGATATTTCCTCATTGTTTAAAGACCCTTTTAACAAAATATAATTACCTTCCCTATCCCTTTTGATCAGGTCTATTTTTGCTTTGGCTTTATCAGATATCATGATTACCACTCCTGCCTTCGTTCTGTCAGTTGAGGCCCAGAAGGTCTTACTCCATCCTTTAATTCTGACCTTGTGGATGTCAACCCGCCTCATGTGTGTTTCTTGAAGACAACATATGGTAGGGTTTTGGATTCTAATCCATTCTGCTATTCATCTACGTTTTATGGGTGAGTTCATCCCATTCACGTTCAAAGTTATGATTGTCATTTGTGGACTCCCTGGCATTTTGATATCCTTCCCTACTTCTAACCTTTTCTTCTTCAGCTCTACCTTTTAGTCCAGTGATTTACTTTGAATCAGTCCCCCTTGTCCCCTCCCTTGATGTTTCCCTTTTTAGTCCCTCCCTTTTTGTTCCCTCCCCCTCCCCCCTCTCTTTCCCTCCCTTTTTGTTTTCCCCCTCCCCCTCCCCCCCTTGGTTTTCCCTTCTCCCTACCCTTGTTGGGTAAGATAGAATTCAAGATCCCAATGGATCTGGATGTTTTTCCCTCTCAGAGTTGATTTCCCTGAGATTAAGGTTTAAGTAAAAAACCCTCTCTTCCTCTCCTTCTTATAGGAGTTTTCTTCCCCTCCCCTTCCCATGTGAATCTTTGTGTGAGAAAGATTATTCTATTTGGTCTTTCTTTACCCCCTATTTATACATTACATTTTCCCCACATGTTAGTATACATAGATTGATAGAAATGTAGACCTTATAGAAGAGAGTTTGAATAAAAGAAGAAGATAACATTTTTCTCCTTTCCCCTTTCCTTAATATTTACCTTTTCAGGTATTCCTTGCTCTTTGTTTTTCGGTATCAAAGTTTCCACAGAGCTCTGGTCTTTTCTTTGCGAAAAGTTGGAAATCTTCTATTTTGTTGGATGCCCATACTTTCCCTTGGAAATATATAGTCAGTTTTGCTGGGTAGCTGATTCTTGGTTGAAGACCCAGCTCTCTTGCCTTTCTGAAGATTATGCTCTATGCCTTACGATCATTCAGAGTAGAACTTGCAAGGTCTTGTGTGACCCTGATTGGCATTCCTTTATATCTAAATTGTCTTTTTCTGGCTTCCTGTAGGATTTTTTCTTTTGTTTGAGACCTATGGAATTTGGCAATTACATTCCGGGGAGTTGTCTTTTGGGGGTTTATTGTAGAAGGTGTTCTGTGAGCTCTGTCAGTGGCTGTATTATCCCCTTGTTCTAGAATCTCTGGGCAATTTTCTTTGATTATATCTTGTATCATGATGTCGAGTTTGGTGTTTATTTCTGGCTTTTCTGGAAGTCTAATTGTTCTTAAATTATCTCTTCTCCCTCTATTTTCCAGATCTGTTACCTTGTTGGTGAGATATTTTATGTTCTCTTCTAATTTCTTGGTATTTTGACTTTGCTTTATTAATTCTTGCTCTTTTACAGGATCGTTGTCTTCCAGTTGCCTGATTCTGGCCTTTAAAGCCTGGTTTTCCTTTTCAGTTTGGTCACATTGGTTTTGTAGATGCGTGAATTTCTTTTGCATTATTTCCCACTTTTCCTCCCAGAAGGCTTCCATCTTTTTGGTCATTTCTGATTCAAATTCTTCATGGGTTTGTGGAGAGCTTCCATTTCCTTTGGAAGGTTTCGGAACATTTTCTTGTGTATCGTCTTCTATCTCCTCTGTATTTTGTTTTTTGCTCCATAAAATGTGTCCAAAGTTGCCCCTTTCTTCTTATTTTTCTTGGGATTTGGGGGCTTCTGTGCTTCTGTGGAGTTTGCCATCTCTGAATGGGGAGGATTAGCTTTTCTTATCTCTGTCTGGTGTTCAGAGGCTTTAGTCCTGGGCAGATTGTCCATTCTATGAGCTTTCCCTGAGTTGAACTGAGTATGCCTTAAGGCAGTGACTTTCAGTGGGACTGGAATGGAAGGATCCGGCCAGGGGGTTACATTCGCCCCCAGCTCTCTCTGTTTCCCTGCTGTTTGGGTGCCCCCTCCACTGGGTCGGGTTGTTTTCCAGAAGTTGCCTTCAGAATAGCTGGCCCTGAGGCTGTCTTGCCGCCTGGAGGGTTACTGTTGTTTCAGACGACCCTGCTCTCTGAGGGGGGAGGGGCCGCGGCTTCCCGGAGCCTTGGACTCTGTGCTCCTACCCCTTAAGTCCGAGTGCTCTTGGGTTCTGGCTTTTGAGAGGGGCCGTACCTTTTGATCCAGGTCCAGGTCCAGGAGGAGGATTTCCAGGGTCTATCCTGTTGATCGTTTTGTATTTCGGCACCCTAGGAGCCTATAGTTTGAGATCAGTCAGGAAGGGTTTCCAGAGATCTGAACTTTAGCTTTCTCTAAGCCGCCATCTTGACCGGAAGTCCTCAAAAGAAGTTTTAAAAAGTAAATAGGAAAGAGAATAAAAAGACATTCAAAATGGGTAAACTGTTTACATCCTTACATGGGAAGATGGTTTTTGTAACTCCTAAGAACTTTCATTATTAGGGCAGTTAAAACAGTATACCTAGTCAGAAGGCAAGGGGGTGAGTTGAATAAGATGGAATGATATATTTAAAAATTTAAATTAAAGGGTGAGAAAGAACACTGCATTGGAAAGAGGAAGGGAGAAATAGAATGAGATAAATTATCTCAAGTAGAGCTTTTACAGTGGAGGGGAGAATGGGGGAGGTGAGGAAGGGAGCACTTGAACCTTACTTTCATCAGAATTGGCTCAAAGAAGGAAGAACCTATGCAATCAGTTGGGTATAGAAATATCTATCATACCGTACAGAAAAGAAGAAGGTACAGAGGGTAAGAGAAGGGAATTGGGATGAAATAAGAGGGCAAGTTGGGAGATTTGGTGGTCAGAAACTAAATATTTTTTGAGAATGAACAGAATGAAAAGAGAGGGAAAAGGAGAAATAGAAGAAGAAATAAGTTGGAGAATGATACACAATAATAATAATGGCAAAAAATTTACAAGTCTTTCTAATAAAGGTCTCATTAAATACATAGAGGAATGAATTGAATATATAAGAATACAAGTCATTCCCCAATTGATAAATGATCAATGATATGAACAGGAATTTCTTAAAATAAGTTAAAGCTATCTATAGTTATGTGAAAAAATTATGCGAAACACTATTAATTAGAGAAATGCAAATTAAAACAACTCTTATGTACCACTCCACACCTATCAGATTGGCTATTATGAGAGGAAAGGAAAATGACAAAACTTGAAGGAGATATGGGAGAATTGAGACACTAGCCATTGGGGGGGGGGAGTTGTGAACTGATTCAACCATTCTGAAGATCAATTTGGACCTATGTCCAAAGGGCTATAAAACAGTGCATACATTTTGACCCAGCAATACCATTACTAGGTTCATATCCCAAAGAGATAAAAAACAAAGACAAAGGACCAATATGTACAAAAATATTTAAAGCATTGAAAATTTAAAGAATTCAGAAAGTAAATGTTTACCCATCAACTGGGGAGTGACTGAGCAAGTTATAATATATGACTGTAATGAAATACTGTTTTGCTATAAGAAATGATGTGTAAAAGGTGATCAGAAAAACCTAGAAAAACTTTCATGAATTGAAGCAGAGTAAAGTAAACATAACCAGGAGATCATTGTACATAGTTACAGCAATACTATATGAGGAACAACTGTGAATAAGAACTACTCTCTGCAATACAATGATCAATAAATTCCAAAAAACTGATGACAAAAATGCCATCTGCTTCCAGAGAAAGATATTATGGAGTCTGAATCCATACCAAAGCAAACTTTTTCACTTTCTTTCTTAGTCTTTTTTTGTCCCAAGTGTCCTTCCACAAAAGGATTATTATGAAAAAATAATTTGAAAAAGTAATATAAAATGTTTGATGTGATTACACATCTATCTCAGCTGGATGGGGCTAGGGACAGAAAGACAGAATTTGAGATTCAAAATTCTTTTTTTTTTAATACTGGAAACTTTTTACATGTTGGTGGGGGAAAATAAAATATGTTTTAAAAGAATACCAGTAGTTAAATTGATGTCATAATGTAGTCTATAAATATATGATTTTTAGCACCTTTTATCTCACTTTCTGTAATTCTATCACAATCATTGTAGAAGCAGAAAGGGTCCATGTAGGACTGAGGGTTATTATGTACTTTTTGTCCTTTTCAACTTAGCTAAAGCCTGCCCCTGACTAAAATAAATAAATAAATAAATAATAAAAAGGTCCATGGCAGCCCACATTTGGGTGATGAGCCTTGCCATATGTAGCTAGTAACTTGTAGATGAGTAACCTATTACCATGAAAAGTGGAATGGTAAGTGAATGAAGGCAATGAGGCTTATATATTCAACTATTATCTTATTTTTGTTTTCTCTGCCAAGAAGAATGATCTTTGAACTGGAAATAAGACAAAAATAGCTCAAAATAATTTAATACCTGAGATAAGTATGAGTTCATATGAATCCCAAAATACGTAAAGAACTCATGTGATTCCTGAACCAATTACTTTCTATCACTGATCTTTGGAAGATTATGGAAGATGGGAAATATGCCAAAGGCTAGACCTGGACTCAAAAACCACCAAATCAACAAGAATAAGAGGGGGAAATGGACATCAGTTTATCTGAAAAAAAATCTGGATGTCTTCATAGATTGTAATCTCAATGAGTTAACAGAATGATATTGGAAGCCAAAAATACTATTATGAGATTAGACTACCAGAAGAGGCATAATGTATGAAGTTTCTCCCTTAAGGTACCTTGCCGATAAAGCTGGAGCACATTCAGAAGAAGGCAAGCAGGAAAATGAAGGCCCTTGATATCCTGCTATGTGAAGATCAGTTGAAAGAATTGGGGATGTTTAACCTGGAGAAGAACTCTCTGGAGGGGGAGGTACACACAATAGTTATAGGACAGTAATATGGAAGAAAGAGTACATCTTCTCCATTTGGATTGCCTTGTGTTGTGGATTCCTTTTCATTAGAAGTTCACAGACAGTTGATCAATAAGTATTCATTCATCACAGTGTGTACAATATTCTCATCAACTAGATGACCACTTAGGATCAGAGAATCAGAGGGTTAGAGCTACAAAGGATTTTAGATATCTTCTCACCAAATTCTTTCATTCAAATTTGGGGGTGGGGGGAGAACTGCAGGTAGGCTCAAGTTGTATGACTTGCCACACCATTGGAAAAGAAAAACTTCTCACTTCCTATCTCTCATTATTTGCAGGTATACTGTGGGAGATATTCTTACATGGATAGGATTTTATGACTTTTAAGGTCCCTTTCAACTTAGAGATTCTGTGATATTCCAAGGTGTTAAGCTTGACAGCAATTGCTACAGCTTGCAATTTTCTAACCTTTCCACTGGTGATTCAGAATCACCTTCACACCTCCACAATAAAGTATCAGAGGAGGGATTTTGTGACATGAAGAAAAAGAACAAGGAAGAACGATCTCATATATCAATTACTAAAAACCAAGCTTTATCTGGATAAGTGAAAATCTAGATGATTGAGTGAAAATGTTTCAGCATCCCTCGCCTCTTCCAGCACACATAAAACTAAATTCCAAGGTGACAAGTGATCCTTCTGAAGGAGGAGATGGAGAGGGCCCCTGGCTCAATGTAGTTCACACAGGACATTTAGCTTTCTAAGCTGAAATCTGAACAAGGCAAGACTGTAAACTTCAGTTCTCTTAGACTATAAGTAGGAAGTGTTAAGGGACGTAAAACAGAAGTATAAGGTGATAAATAGTTTCTAGTACATGATATGTTGATGAGATGATCATGAGAGTGACAGAAGAAATCCTAAGGATCCAATCGCAGAATCACAAAATATTACAGCCAAAAGGGATCTTGGGATCTTTTGAGCTTACTAAGCCTTGTATTTTCCAGATGAGAGATTGAGACCCAGAAAGGTAATGCAACTTGCATTTAGTCACACAGGAGTCCTTTAAATATAAAGTTGCACATTGATTGAAGAAGTTACAGAGAAGAACAAAGAATGTTAACAGGAATGAAGGTGGAAGAAGTGTCCTTTAACACTTTATGTTTGTATTTAACGAGAACTGATGATGCAAAATAGAATTGGTAAGAGACTGGGGGAAGGTGAGAAGAAACCCAAGGCATGGAATGTATGGAGGCTGGCCATCTGTGACAGAATCTGCTTCATCAAACAATTTCTAATTGTTTTTAATATAATGATAAGCTACATAAGACTTAAACCAATGATACAATCTCTCTTCAAAAAATTCAAAGATCTTTCATAAATTGAATCATTTAAAAGACAACCAGATAAACATTCAAAATGAAGAATAGAATTTCATATTTAACCTTCATTATTTAACAAAACGACCAAAGAAACATTCACTCTCCTCTTTCAACTTTTGGACCATTCAGGTTTCTTCAAAGCCCAGGAGGTATGTCAATAAGCATTTATTAAGCAATCACTCTGTGCCAAACACTATGCCAAGGAATGAAGATACAAATAAAGGCAAAACACCATCCCTGTCCTCTCCAAGTTCTCACTTTTTGAAAAGTTTTTAATTTTTTTCCCAGATTACAGGTTGGTATAATTTTCAATAATCATTTCCTGACTTTTTGTGATCCATGTTTTCTCCCTCCTTCCTACTCCTCCCCCCTTCCCCAAGATGGCAGGTAATACGATATAAGCTATACATGGAAAAATATACATATTTCCACGTTCAACTGATTGTGAAAAAGACACATATCGCTTACACTAGAGAAAAATTCATGGAGGAAATGAAGTTTAAAATGGAATCCTTCAAACTGCTTGAATACAGGGCTGGAGGGGATATGGCTGAGGAGAGACTCTAAATGAACACTCTAATGCAAATACCAACAACATGGAAATGGGTTTGAGTCAAGAACACGTGTGATACCCAGTGGAATTGCGCGTGGGCTATGGGAGAGGTGGTGGGAGGGGGGAGGGAAGAAAAGAAAATGATCTTTGTTTCCAATGAATAGTGTTTGGAAATGACCAAATAAAAATTAAAAAATAAAAATAAATTAAAAATAAAAACAAATGGAATCCTTCAATTTGCATTCAGACTTCTTCAGTTCCTTCTGTAGCAATGGATAAAAAAAAGATCTCATTGCTGTGGGAAAAGAGAGCATGTCATTAACCAGGTACTTCCACTATATAGAAAGTGTAGAAAAAGGTAATCTTGAAGCAGAAGGCACTAGTGATGGGGGGGATGCAGCTCAAGTATTACTTGCTATGAAAGGGCTTTCCTGATCCCTATCCTCCAGTTAATAGTGGCCTCCCACTCAAAAATTACTTTATATTTTCTTTGTATATGTATACATGTGCATGTTTATATGTATATATTTATGCATTTATGTGTGTGCATGTGTGTGTGTTCTAGTCAGTTGTGGGGAACTCCTAGTGAAGATATTCATTCTACCAATATAGATGAATGACTACTCTGCAACTTATAGTCTTAAGGAGCTGCCTAAGGCATTCAGAAATTAAATGACATGCCCAAAGTCACAAAGTCAATACATATTAAAGGTGGGGCTTTAACTCGTATCTTTCTGATGACAGCTGGTTCTCTACTTTGGCATGCTGCCTCTTTTAAAAAATATATATAGTAGGAACTGATATATAGATGATTATGGTAATGCCAACTTCTCATTATATTACTTCCATATAGGTGCTTCATATTTCCTAATATTGATACTTATCATTCCTATGACACCATAATATTTTGTTTTTATTTTTTCAACTTTATTTTTTTGGAATATTTTTCCATGGTTACTTCATTCATGTTCTCCCCCTCTCTTCTTCTGTCCCCCCTCCTGAAGCTGACAAGCAATTTCACTGAGTTATACGTGCATTATTACTCATTTTGTTCTTTTTATATCATAACTAATTCGACCACAATCTGAATCATTGGACACATGGTTTCTTTCCAGATTTTTGATATTATAAATAAATATATATGCTATTCCTTTTGAGACTTAATTTCCTCCTGCAAATATAAGTCCAACAGAATGAAAAAGGCATTCAGAATAGTATCCTCATAGGAACGAAGGGGAAATGATTATGAATTTTCCCACAGAGCAATGTTTTGATATTATGTTAATTTATTTTTTAAAGATGGTGGCAGGAAGGGAGCCAGGGGAAGAAGAACAAGAACTGTCCTGATGAGGTGTGTGTTTGGGGGGGGGGTAAGATTTGTCCTTATTTAACCCAATCTGCCTATAAAGAAAAACTTGGGAAAGGGTAGAATATGCCAAAGAAATGACAAAGACAAACAAACAGGTAATCAAAAGAAGAAAACCAAGGCCTCAAATAAAAAGAATGAAAAATAATGGGGTTGAATAATGTGGAGGGAAATGAAGTGACAAGCAAAAAAGGAAGCATTTAACTGTTCATATTTCAAGGGAAAATAAGTATAAGGTACCCTGATACATAAATGAATGAAATAACCTGAATAATGTGGAAAAGTAAAATGTTGGTGAAAAACAAAAAAGTTAAAAAGAACATGGGCTCTGATGGGATAGTACTTACTAATATGCTTCTTCTAGAAGCACAGAATCTCCAATTTCAAAGTATATTATATCAAAGTATATTACTTACTCAGGGTGTTGGATTAGATAAAACACCTTTGACAGTCTGATGAAACATATGAACTCCTTCCCGGAATCATGTTTTTAAATGCATAAAAATGCATAAGATTATGTAGGAAACCAATTATATTTCAAATTTATTTATAAAATAATTTTTCAAGTTCACAAAGTTTAGATTAAGAACAGAGAAACAAAGCAGAAAAAGATAACTATAAACCAATGTTTTTTATTTAAACTTTCTCTTATTTTTTCAATTACAAGAAGAAATTTTTTTGACAATATTTTTCTGACATTTTGCAATTCGAATTCTCTTCCTCTCTTCCCCTAATCACCAAGGAAGTAAATAGTCTGATAGAGGTTATGCCAGTGCTTTCATACAATACATACTTCCATATTCTCCATGCCAGAATAGAAGACAGCATACATGTAGTAAAAAATGTAAGAAATAAAGTGAAAGATGGCATACTTCGATTTGCAATCAGATTCTAATAGTTCCTCCTTTCCAACCAATATTCTTAATAAACATGAATGTAAAGCTTTTATAATATAATATTAGAAATAGTCTACAGCAACATATTAAAAAATTATACCTTATCATCAAGTTAAGTGTCTATCAGGATTGTTTCAAGAAAAGGAAAACTTTCTCTCTCTTTCCACTTATATGCAAATATAATAAACTATATTAAAATACACATTACATAAACCACATAATTACATTAAGAGATTTTGAAAAGTTATTTGACAAAATCTAACACCCATTTAAATTAAAAACTCTAGAAATCATAGGAATAAATTGACCCTTTTAAAAAATTGTAAATTCTATTTCCCTAAATTAAAAAACTATTATATGTAAAAATTAGAGGGTTTTCAAAAAAACTTCAAGATTAAGTTGAAAATGTCCCTTAGTTCTATTTAACATAGCTCTAGAAATGCTAACAATATCAATAAGACAAGAGAAATTGAGGAAGTAAGTACAAGAAAAGAAGAAACAAAATCATCATTTTTGTCAATTAAATGATGGTATACTCAGAGAACCCTAGATTTTCAACCACAACAACAACAAAAACCAACTGGAATAATGAATAGCTTAAGCAACATTGCAAAATATAAGAAAAATTCATATAAATTATTAGTATTCCTGTGTATAACTAACCAAATCCATCAGGAAGAGGAAGGAAGATAAATTCCACTTAGATAAGTAAAATATTTAGGAGTGTATCTATCAAGATTCACCCAGGGACTATATGAATTGAAATGTAAAATACTCCTTACAGAAATAAAAACAAACCTAAAATTAGAGAAACATTAATTGCTCATGATTAGGTAGAACCAATATAGTAAAAATAACAACACTACCCAAATTAATTTATCTGTCCAGTGCAATACCAAACTTTCAAAAATATTTTATAAATCTAGAAAAAACAGGGAAACAAAAGATTAGACTCTCAAGAGTAATAAAGAAAAAAGTGGGAAGGAAAGGGGCCTAGCAATAACAGCTTTAAATTTTGTAAAGTTTTAAAACATTACAATGAAAGAGATTACAATTCAGGAATGAGGAAAAATGATTTCTTATTGGTCAAGCAAATATCAATATCTAGGAAATTCTGGAAGAAATTAGATTTAGATCATTAATTCATCATACACCAAGGTAAGCTCAAATTTCATGTCTGATCTTAATATAGTCATTTCCTAAACAAATTTGAGGAGTTACAAGAAAATGTCTTGCAGATCAATGGATAAGGGAAGCAATTATGATTAAACAAATGATATAGATCACACGAGATAAACTAGACAATTTTGATTGTACAAAGTTTTTTAAGTTTTACACCCAATGAATCCAATATAGTATAAAGTAGAAGGGAAACAGCTAAATTGGGGAAAAAATCTTTGCAGCAAGTTTCTTTAATAAATAACTCATATTCAGGATAAATAAGGAATTAAATCAAGTTTCTAAGACTAAGAACTATTCCCCAACAGATAAATGATAAAAGGATATAAACAGGGAGTTTTCAAAGGAAAAAAAATCAAGCTTCAAAAAGCAGGTGATCCTATTAAAGTGAGCTGAATTATAAATAATTAGAGAAATATTAAGTAAACAACATTAAGGTTCCTCTTCATACCTATCAGTCTGGGAAATATGGCAAAAGAGAAAAATGATAAATCTGGAAAAGCTATGGAGAAACAAATACACTAGTACACTATTGGTGAAGTTGTTAATTGGTTTAGTTGTTCTGAAAAAACAATTTAAAACTATTGCCAGAAATTTACCAAATTGTACATAACTTCTGACTCAAATATATCTATACTATGCTCATGCCCCAAAGAAACCAAAGAAAGAGGTCAAAGATTCATATGAACAAAAATATTTTTAATGTTTTTTAATATTTTCTTTTCATCACATCCCTGAATTAGAAATCAAAGAGCTATCTTCCTATTGGGAATGACTTAAAAAATTATGGCACTTGGCAAGAGCTATATGAACTGATGGAGAATGAAGTAGGCAGGAGTAGGAAAAACATTTAAAGAAAAACAAAATTATGGTGCAAAACAACTTTGAAAGATTTAACACTCTGATCAACATAATGATAAATGCAAAAGAACAAAGATCACAAATGCCACTCACCCCCAGACAGATAAT
Source organism: Monodelphis domestica (assembly GCF_027887165.1). Taxonomy (NCBI): domain Eukaryota; kingdom Metazoa; phylum Chordata; class Mammalia; order Didelphimorphia; family Didelphidae; genus Monodelphis; species Monodelphis domestica. Next base: position 35,086,304 of record NC_077233.1, on the reverse strand, counting down.
GATACTTAATATATATTTGATATAACATATTAACATAATATATAATGTATATTTAAAACTTTTACCTTCTATTTTAGAATGAATACTAAACATTTCTTCCAAGGCAGAAGAGTGTTAAGGGCTAGGCAATTGGAGTTAACAGACTTGTTCAGGATCACACAGTTGGGAAGTGTCAGAGGAGAGTTTTGAATCTAGGACCCCTTAACTCCAGGATTGCTTCTCTATCCCTTGAACCTCCTACTTGTCCCAACATGAGAATTTGCTTTGCTGTACTATGAATATGTAGTGAAGGCTTTATTTTTTGTGCTGTTTTTAATTTGCTCTATGAGATAGTAGAAGGGATAGATATTTTAAATTCTTTTTAACTGAAAAAGTATAAAGAACATATCTAAAGTAACAACATAAACAAAAAATAAGAACTCCTAGACTAGATGGTCTTTAAGACTCTTTATTTTAAAAGAAGTATTATTGGTTCTTTTTGGGGTTTTTTCAATTTATACCATAGTCATTTCAAGCTGATTTTTAAAATTAAAAATATATTCTCACTTCAATTCTCCATGAAGTTCTTCTATATCTCAGCAATAGAAGCAACTCTGGACTCCTGAAGATCATACCAAAGGTGCACAAGTGATGACTAAACCTACCAACCTGGAAAGACTTTGAGGCTTTGAGTGTGAGTCTGGTGGTGATATGCAGACTTGTCATTCAAGGACTGGGCTAGTTCAGTTCAGAAAATCTCATTAAAGGTGAGAGGATAATATATTTTCCAAAAACTCTCCTTTTTATTAATAGAATTTATTTCCATTTTATTTCCAATATTACTCTCTGCCTCCCTTACCCAGGCAAACAGATATGTATACATATTTCTATATATATACATATATTCTATATATATATATACATATCTGTTTGCCTGGGTGTGCCTGTGAAGAACTGATTTTATATTTGAGATTTGAGTTTGAAAGAAGATTAAACAGTTGTCCTCCATCTCCCTGCCAGATTTTGTGTCACAGCTGTGACAGGACTGACATTTTCCAAAATCCTCCTAACCCTCCTTATAGATTAGGGATAACCCTATCCCTCTTACCTTAATTTCCATCCTTGTCTTGTTTTTCCCAATAAACCTCCTTACCTGAGAAAGAGGGAAAAAGTATCTTCTCTAAACCACACAGTTCACCTTTGAGTTACATAGAAAAGTGGCTGACTAACAGGGGAGAGGGGATAGATGGCAGGAGGGCATAGGTGGAAAACTGTGAGGTTGAAGGGAGGAGAGTAGGAAATATCTTGATCTATTAGCCATCAGTAGTGATCAACAGGCAACCCCAAAGTATCCCCTCCAGTAGTATTTCTCCATCTCTCAGAAGTATCTCTATCTCCATTACAACTAGGCACCCACAGGTTTCCCCTAGTATCTCTCTCATCAAGTCAGAGTATCCCAGTTATTATAACTAGAAATACTCCCACAGCATCCTTTCTATTACCAGAAACATCTCCTCAGAATTCTATTCTAATACAATGTATATGTGTATGTATATATAGACATATATATATATATATATATATATATTTGTGATTCCATTTTCAGTTCATTCTCTGGAGGTGAACATTCACAAGTTATTCTTCAAATATCATATCTGTAGTTGTATATAATGTTTTCTAGGTTCTAGTCATTTCACTTTTCATTATCTCATGTAGTTCTTTCCAAGTTTAAAAAAATCTGCTAATCATTTCTCATGGCACAATAATATTCCATCACAACCATGTACCACAATTTGGTTACCCATTCCACAAATGATGGACATCACTTTGATTTCCGATTCTTTGCCACAACAAAAGAGATGTTATAAATATTTTGGAACTCATGGTTCTTTTCTTTTCCCCTTAATCTCCTTGGGAAATAGACCCAATAATGGCATTTCTGGATCTAAGGGCATACACAATTTTACAATTCTCTGGGCATAATTCCAAATTATTCTCCAAATTAGTTCACAATTCCACCAAGAGTATATTGGATTCCCTGCTTTTTTACATCCTTTCCAACCTTTGTCATTTTGCCTTCTTGGCATTTTAGTCAATATTATGGGTATGATATAATACATCAGATATTTTTTGGTTTACATTTCCTTGTGATTTAGAGAATTTTTTCCACACACCCATATATGGCTTTGATTTCTTCATATGAAAACTCTATGTTCATGTTTTTTGCCCATTTACCATTGGAGGATGGCTGTTGTGTCCATAAATTTGACACTGTTTTCTAAATATTTTTAATATGAGATCTCTATCTAAGAGACTTGTCTATGAAAAATTTCCCCCAATTTTATGCTTTCCTTCTATTCTTGGAAACATTTGTATTATTTGCACAAAACCATTTGAATTTAATGTACTCAAAATTATCAATATAACATCTCACAATGCTCTCCACCTTTTGTTTATTCATAAATTCCTTTCCGATCCATAAATCTGACAGGTAATGTGTTCTCTGTTCTTATTTGCTTATGTGATAATTATTTTTTATGTCTAGATCTTATATCCACTTTGACCTTATCTTAGTGAATGGTATAAGATATTACTCTATACCTAGTTTTTGTCAAACTATTTTCCAATTATTCCAGCAATATTTATCAAATAGTGATTTCTTGTGCCAATAGTCTGGAACTATATGTTTGTCAAATACAAGGTTACTATAATCTTTTACAACTGTTTTTTGTATGTCTGTTCTGTTACACTGATCTACCTTTCTTTTTTTAGTCAGTACCACATAGTTTTGATAATTATTGTTTGGTAATAGTTTTAAATTTGGTATTACCAAACCTCCTTCCTTTATATATTCCCCCATTAATTTTTTAGAAATTATTAATCTTTTGCTCTTCCAAAGAAATTTTGCTGTTATTTTTCTAGTTCAATAAGATACTTTTTAAAAAATTTCATATTGATGGCATAAAATAAGTAGATTGGTTTGGATAGGATTGTCATTTTAATTATATTGGCTCTGCCTATGTAGGAACAATTACTATTTCAAAAATCATTTAAATCTAATTTTTTTGTGTAAAGATTGTTTTGTAATTATGCTCATGTAGTTCTTAAGTTTGTTTTGACCAGTATTCTCCCAGGCATTTTATCCTATCTGGGATTATTTAAAATGGACTATCTCTCATTTCTTCTTATTGGATTTTGTTAGTAATATATATATATATATATATATATATATATACATACATATATATATATATGTTGATGCTTTTTCATGGGTTTACTTTATATCCTGCTACTTAACTAAAATTATTGATAGTTGCAAATAACTTTTTAGTTGAATCTCTAGGATCTTCCACATATACCATTATATCATCTGCAAAAAGATACAGTTTTACTATCTCTTTGCCTATTCTGATTCCTTCAATTTATTTTTCTTCTCGTTGCTATAGCTAACATTTCTAATACTTTACTAAACAATGTTAGTGATAATGGGCACCCTTGTTTCATTCTGGTCTTATTGGGAAGGCTTCTAGCTTATCCCCATTACAAATAACACTTGCTGCTATGAAGTTTTAGTTCTATGCTTCTAATCATTTACCAACGCATAAGAGGCTTTGTGGCATGTAGTAGAAAAGGGACTGGATTCAGAGTCAAAAATCGTGAATATAATTCTTGGCTCTGCTCCTTCCTTCCTGTGGACAGGGCACATACCCTGACTGGGGTTTGGTTTCCTATTGTCTAAAATGACTGGATGATGTCCTCTATGGACCTTTTGTCTTGAGACTCCTCTTTCCCCCAATTCCTATCTTGGTGCTTGTCAGGCTATAAATGCAAAGCAGTTCAAAGAACAGATTCATGTTCACCCAAATTTTATCTACTAGTGGAGAAAAATATTCTACTTACCTCAGTGTTTATATATGTGCATGTGTGTTTGTGTGTATACATATGCATACATGCATACACACAGATATACATATTTGCACACATGCATATAGTAATACATTATATATAATCAAAATCAAATTTACCTAATTTATATACATAATCAAATTAATATGCATTATCAAAATATTGGTCTTTGGGGGGAAATAAAATGTTTAATAAGACAAAAACTAAAGTCTCTAGGAAAACAGAATAAAAAGGCCACAAAGATGCAAGGGAGTGACCATGAATTTCTGTTTGGTTTATGTGTCATGTCTGTACAAAATTCAAGATATTTTATTTGCATGTATAGATAATGAATTGGCCAGTTGCTATAAGAGTTTCCTCAGAAACAGAGCATGCCTTTAAATTTTAAGACATTTAGTGTGCAGGGTATTCAGCATGAGAGTTACAGGAAGTTAGGGCTCTGGTTTCTATCAGAATATAGAAAGTGAAAGCCAGATGAGAGTTGATGTGTTTTTTTTTTTTTTCTGTAGAGTTAGGACTGTAGCTGCCAGATCATTCTTAAAATTTGCATTACACATTTTCATATGGTATCTTTTTTCCCTATACAAATAGAATTTGAATAAATGTACATCTATCAACCCAGCTAATTGGTAAATCTAGTATGTCTACATTGATTCCACTGGCCTTGGGTCACTGTGTACCTAGTTCTCTTAAATTTAGGTTTCATTTTAGTGTTTGTTTGTTTAATCCCATGATGCCTTGGAACACCAGGAGCTTATTTCATGAAACTCTTTGTTCTCTTTATCCTCTGAGAAAAATAAAAAGCCCAGTCCTTAGATACAGATATGTTAAAGTAGGATGCTATCCTAAAGATAATCCCAAATAATAAAGTAGGCTCCTGAAACACCAATAGCTACTACAGGATTCTAAGCTGGAAGAAATCATGAAGATTCTTGAAATGCTTTCGTTTTATTGAAGAAGAAGCTGAGATGGGTGAAGTGTCTTCCCTAAGGTCATGTATGGAGCCTTACTTAAAGATAATCCCAAATAATAAAGTAGTCTCCTGAAACACCAATAGCTGCTATGGAGTCTAAGCTGGAAGAAATCATGAAGATTCTTGAAATGCTTTCATTTTACTGAAGAAGAAGCTGAGATGGGTGAAGTGTCTTCCCTAAGGTCATGTATGGAGCCTTACTTAAAGATAATCCCAAATAATAAAGTAGGCTCCTGAAACACCAATAGCTGCTATAGGATTCTAAGCTGGAAGAAATCATGAATATCACTGAAATGCTTTCATTTTAGATGAAGAAGTTCAGATGGGTGAAGTGACTTCCCTAAGGTCATGTATGGAGCCTTACTTTAAGATAATCCCAAATAATAAAGTAGGCTCCTGAAACACCAATAACTGCTATGGAGTCTAAGTTGGAAGAACTCATGAAGATCCTTGAAATGCTTTCATTTTACTGATGAAGAAGCTGAGATGGGTGAAGTGACTTCCCTAAGATCATGTGTGGAGCCAGATCTGCACAAGGATGGAGGTGGTGCTGAATTCTTGTCTCATTCCTGTTCTCATCCCCACCTACCCTGCTACCATGAGATTCAATGGAAAGAACCTTGGGAAAGAGAAGATTTAGGAGAGACATGATAGCTCTCTTCATGTATGTGAGCTATAGATCTGACTTGCTCTGCTTAGCTTTACAGAACAGAGCTAGGGACAATGGACAGAAGTTAGACAGAGGCAGTTTTAGCTTGATGTTAGACTTTCAGAAGTGGAGGGGGCTGGCCCACCAGGAAGCGGTGAGGCACCTCCCTTCAAGCAAAAGCTGGATGATTGCCTGTGAGTGATATTGGTGTTCTATCTGAAGCCCTTTCATTTTACAGGCTAGATGGTTTCTGGATTCCTTTTCAACTCAGACTTTTGGACCATCATTCCCTCTTTTCTGTCTTTTAGAAGGGGGTGGGGGGGTAGACTTATTTGTCTCCTCTGGTTTTTTCTCTGATACATAAATGATCACTAATTATTTTGTTTTTACTTCCTACATGTTTTGTACTTAATTGTTTTGCATTGTATCCTCAGAAGAATTTAAGCTTGTGGAAGGAAGGGACCAGTGGACTATTTACATGTTTTCCTTTATTGAGAGGCATGTTATATGCCTATGGTGAGAAGCAGAACTCAGCTTAAGCAAGAGAGACAGGCTTCAATGTCATCATCCAAAGAGAAATCCTCTGAGGTTTCCTATGAGGCAAGCTAGAAATCAGGGCCATGTTGAAGATCTAAATTTCCCCTGCATGTCTCCCTCTAAAGTCTGTCCTCTCTCTCCATGTCTCTACATGAAGAGAGAACCTCGAAGCACGCGTGCTCTTTCCTGAAGTATAAGGAAGAAGAATCCGTCTCTTCTCCAAAGCACTCTCTCTAATTCTACCCCTTATGCAGGCACACATCATTCTCTCCCATCAATGAGCAGAATCTTAAATGTTCTAGGCTTGAGACCTGGGTTACATGCTTTTGAATCCTCAGCTCCTAGAATAATGAATGCCTTGTTACAAAGTAAGCATAAATAAATGCTTGTTGAATTTCATTGAAATGAATTTCATTATTTCTCTTTTCTCTCATTTTTAGTACATAGGGCCTAGATTGGAGTCAAGAAGCAGGTTCAAATCCTGTTTCTGACACTGACTGTGTGCCCCTGGACAAATTATTTAACCTCTCTGAACCTCATTTATAAAAAGGGGATAATAATAGCCCTTTATCTTACAAGATTGAGAATAAAATGTGATAAAGGGCTTTGCCCACCTTAAGGGGCCATTTAAACAGAAGCTATTATTATTATTAATAATAATATAGGATTATATAACATAATACATAATATATAACATAATATAAAACATACACTATTATGGCATAATATTTTAGAAATATATATCATAAATTATATAATAATATATAATATAATAATCTATACTACATTAAAACAATTAAACAAAAAGTGGGGGGCAAGGTGAATCAGTCACCCAATCAGCAGGATAACTTATTTTCCCCCTACACAACCAATATTTAACTGAATGGGTCTCCTTTTTTCTTTTGGTGTCCTATCAACATAACTTTGGTCTCCTAAAACAACTAGACGTATATATAGCTCAGTGCTTGCATCATTAATAATGTTCATAGGTTACATCAACTTAGTTAAGCTGTCATAATATGAAGCCAAGTAGAAATTATATTCTGTAGTGTCTGTCAGCTTTCTTCATTTTTTATTGTTATTTTCCCTTGATACATAAAATGTATTCAGTGTTAGGACACATGGTTACCAAAAGCATCTTTCTTTTCTGTTTCTCTGCTCTTCTCCAAAGTTTTGTAATCTTGGTAGCCTGAAAGGCACAGCGCCATTTTGAAGTGGGGGCGAAAGGGACATCTGTTTGGGGCCCCAGCCTATGGAGGCGGTGCTAAATATGATTTAAGGGGGAGCGGAGTTAGAGATCAAAAAGCTGCCTATGTGTGACAGCCCAGGGCACTCCAAACAGCTCTGGAAAGATGGTATGTACATAAAAATAAAGTGTTTTGTACTATAATTTCATGTTTATGCCATTCCCATTTCATAAAGGAAAAATTAAATTATGAGAAGCTTAACAGCATTCAGGGGCCTTGAGATTTATGCATCCTTTAAAAGCCAATTTTAGGATGCCCAGTATCATAAAATATTTGGTCAACTGAAGGGGGTGTAATTTATGAGATGCACGCAATATACACTTGGAATTATGGCACTTAAATTACCAAACAATTTGTACAGTTGAAGTTTTCCACTTTTTGTCCAAGATAATAAAATGTTCATACATCACTTCTCTCAGATGTGGCTTGACAGGGTGTGTATGTTGATGGCGGAGGAAGGAAGGAGAAAACCAGTCATGCAGCGATACACAGGGGTGAAGCTGCTAATGATCCATTCGCAGCTGTATGATTTTAGGGAACTGCTTCCATTAAAGAGTCACTCATCATACTGTGATTTTGGTCAAAATGAGCTTGTGAATTAAGCAAGCTACTGTGAAGTTACATTGGATTTATTTTATCGATGATTTTAATTTGCTTTTATATGTTTGTATTGTTTCTCCCAAAGTAATACAAGCTCCTCGAGGGCAGGACTATTTATTTTTGTCTTTGTATCCTAATTGCCTAGCACATAGTCAGTGTTTGCAGAATGCTTATGGGTTGAAAAAGGGATGGGGAATGGACCTATGATTTTATTAACATAAGGAACTCCCTCTATCAATGCAAATTAACATATTCTTTATAACTTAGAGAATTTCCTAGACCAGCACTAAGAGGTTAAATGAATGTGATTTGCCAAGGGTCACACAGCCAATACAGATTGGAGGCAAGACTTGAACTTGGGTCATCCTGATTCAGTGGTCAGATATTTTATCCAATATACTACGCTACCTCTCTCTCTTTTTTTCATAGTGATTTTTAAAGCAGTACCTTGGAATTTCAAACTCTAGCACCATGAAGAAATTCCAACCCATTAAAGAGCATTTGATTTGATGCAACATACTTTTGTCGAGTAAACTCCAGTAAATTTGCTGAGGAAAGCAAATATTAAACCTGGTAAAAGAAAGAATATAAGATGATTTCCCCATCCCCATTTAAAATAAATGGCAAGATGTCATCATGACCATGACCTGTGTAAAGATTAAAATTTAGGGGAGACTGAGGCAAGATAGAAATTAGTTTCTCTCTGCAAGGAGTATTATATTTTTATGAGGTTTATTGAAGATTAAAATATAAAGAAAACACAAGTAAGAAAAGCACATGTCTAGGCCCAGAGAGCCTATTCACGACCACTCACATCTTGCCTGCCAGGTGGAGAGGCGCGTGTGCTCCGAAGCGGAAGTAAAAAGAGAAAAAAAGAGACCCCACCTACGGCGGAGAACCCTTAAATAATATTTTGCTCTCGTCCCAGGTGAGAATTCAGTGAGATTACAAAACATTCTGGGGAAGTGGAGCACGGACTTCTGGGGTTTGAAGTCCTGGATTCGAGTCTATTTTTACACCTGATCTATTTATTAGGGGAGAACAAGCTTTTTAATATTTTCCAGGTATGAACAAAGCCAGGACACAGGAATTTTTATTAACTACTGGGGTAGTTGGAATGAGAGGTTCTGAGTGACTGGCAACAAAGAAGAAAGTTTGAGTTAAGCCCCTAAGAAGGGGTTGCTTATGAAGGGAGAATACCAGGAACTCCTCCATTCCATTGGCTGGAGGAAGGCCTTTTAAGTTTCAAAAAGTCTATAGAATTTTGAATTTCCCACCTTCCTTGGCATTTTGCAATATCTTCAGAACAGCTGATGACAATGTCTGTATCCAGAGCCAAGCTGATATTAGATGCATCCTTCAAGGCTCTACAAAAAGCCCAGTAGTAAGGGGAGCACACTGAGGATTCTAATAAAATGACATCCAGAAATGGTGCCCCTATGTATACATGCACTCAAAGTTTGAGCCCACTTTTTCTTGAGTGTTCAGGGAAAATCCTGGTATTAGAGGGTATTCCAAACCTTGAGAGGAGATATTATGAACCAATTATAGCACCTTAGTAAGAAAAAAAAAGTCTTTCAGCAAAAATTGGATGACCACTTGAAAGGTAGCAATCAACTGATCAATCAACAGAGCATCATTAAGTACCTACTCTGTGCCAGGCACCATGCAAGGTGATGGAGAGCCAAATGAAAAATGAAAGTGTTATATAGAGTGTGATTCCTTTTGAGTATCAGTTGAACTAGATGATTGCTAAGGTCTCTGCCAAATCTGAAATTCTGTGAAACTAAGAAGTGGAACAAATCAAAATCACTCAATTCCTGGAGGTGCTAGTTTCCAAATAGCAGATTTATTTCCATAAACTCTTGAAGCATTCTTCTTTGTCAGGCAAACCACAGTCACCAGTTCAGAATGTATTTGCCTGAACCAACCACAGTATTTTCATGCAGAATTAGTAATCCCCTTTCCTTCCTGCTCAGCTTGCACAAGATAATGACTTATTTTGGAATGAAAACTATTTATTTGAACTCTTTGGAGGGAAAATCGCAGTGAATTGTCACATTTTGTCACCAATACTAAGAGTAGACTTTGAAAGTGAGAAATTTGGACCAGATGAATAACTGAAACTTGAATCAGTCATTATGAGCACATTCTGGGCTGTCCTGTTTTGTTTTGTTTTGTTTTGTTTGAAAGGAACAAGAATGAAATATCAAGTCACTTAGGCATGGAACTGGTTCAAGACCAAAGACATGCCCCAAGGCACACACCCTTACTTTTGTTAAGTTTTGTCCATCTACAAGTGAAATTCTTCTAGTTCAGAGGAAAGAAGGAAGCATTTGATATTCTAGCAGAGCAAAAAGATGTTTAACATTAAAAACAATTTCCAAATATATTGATCATAATATGGCAGCTATAAAGACTCAATCCTCCACTTAAGAGACATTTCTTTTTTTAGAGATGGCACAGAGGGAATATCAGGAAACCACGCTGTGAATTTCTGCTAATGCTGCATTTTTTTCATTGATTCATTTCTTCATCAAGTCAAATCAAATCAACAAATATTTATTTATTGCCATGATGTATGAGAAATGGAGCTAATGAATAAAAGCCATTCATCCATTTTATTCACTCATTCAGGGAGTTTTGATGAGAACATATGGGGAGGGGAGGGCAAAATTCTTTCCCTGTTACCTTTCAATAAGCAAATGCAGTCTGGAAGGAAGATATTTTTTCTAAGGCTTTCTTTAGACCATTCATTGAAGCAATAAAAGCCAATACTATCATAGAATATGGCCAAGAATTACAAACTCCATTGGGCAACAGTATCTTTGTTTAAATGGTCACAAAACAAAAATAATAAATCTGTTTTGCCCACATTATTATTATTGTAATGGTATTTATGCCTCAAATTAATAATAATAATGTGATCAAAATAATTATTTGGCCAGTTGAAAACAAAACAATGAGATGGGTTTTATTTTTATTTCAAGAAATGTTATTTATTAAACTTTAATTGGGAAAATGATCAAATTCATACCAAAAAGAAATAGAAGAAAATTATTGAAGTTGGAATCAGAAAACCTGATTTTTAAAATTATATTTCTGTCACTTACTGGTTATATGATAATCATGGACAGTTAACTTTTCTGATCTTCATATTTTTCATCTGTCAAATGGAGATATCAACGCTTGCATTATCTACTATGTCACAGGGGTGAGGGACCTTTTGTGATGGTACATAAATGTAAAATGCTATTGTTATTATCATTACTGTTTACCATCAATACTTCTAATTATTTAGCTTTTCAAGCATTGTGCCTGATCTATTGGGGAGAAAAAAAGGCTTTTGATCTTGTGCTATTCTGTGGAATTTAAGATACTAAGGATAAGGAATTAAGGAAATCATTTTCTTTAGAGCAAATGTCTCTATCATAAGTAGGCCAGGAATGTGGAAGTAGAAGGCTGAAATCTATGTATTACCCATATTTCATTTAAAATGCACTACGACTTGTCAGTTACAACCCAAGTCCTCTTTGACTAGACTAGCTATAGT